>NW_024544040.1:0-245321 GCF_018167655.1 Microtus oregoni | reverse complement strand
TGCTGGGTGCTCAGTGCTCGGGGTGCTGGGTGCTCAGTGCTCAGCGTGAGCAGTGCTCAGTACTCAGGGTGCTGGGTGCTCAGTGCTCAGGGTGCTGGGTGCTCAGTCCTCAGGGTGCTCAGTAATCAGGGTGCTGGGTGCTCAGTGCTCAGTACTCAGGGTGCTGGGTGCTCAGTGCTCGGGGTGCTGGTGTGCTCAGTACTCAGGTGCTGGGTGCTCAGTACTCGGGGTGCTGGGTGCTCAGTACTCAGGGTGCTGGGTGCTCAGTGCTCGGTGTGCTTTGTGCTCAGTGCTCAGCGTGATCAGTGCTCAGTGCTCAGGGTGCTGGGTGCTCAGTCCTCAGGGTGCTCAGTGCTCAGGGTGCTTGGAGCTCAGTACTCAGGGTGCTGGGTGCTCAGTGCTCAGGGTGCTGGGTGCTCAGTGCTCAGGGTGCTGGGTGCTCAGTACTCAGGGTGCTCAGTGCTCATACTCGTGGTGCTTGGTGCTCAGTACTCAGGGTGCTCAGTGCTCAGTAACTCGGGGTGCGGGGGGCTCAGTGCTCAGGGTGCTCAGTGCTCAGTGCTCGGGCGCTGGGGTGCTCAGTGCTCGCGGTGCTGGGTGCTCAGTACTCGGGGTGCTGGGGTGCTCAGTGCTCAGGGTGCTCAGTGCTCAGTACTCAGGGTGCTGGGTGCTCAGTACTCGAGGTGCTGGGTGCTCAGTGCTCAGGGTGCTGGGTGCTCCGTACTCAGGGTGCTGGGTGCTCAGTGCTCACGGTGCTGGGTGCTCAGTACTCTGGGTGTTGGGTGCTCAGGACTCAGGGTGCTGGGTGCTCAGTGCTCGGGGTGCTGGGTGCTCAGTGCTCAGGGTGCTGGGTGCTCAGTGCTCAGGGTGCTGGGTGCTCAGTACTCAGGGTGCTGGGTGCTTAGTGCTCGAGGGGTGCTCCGTGCTCAGGGTGCTGGGTGCTCAGTGCTCAGGGAGCTGGGTGCTCAGTGCTCGGGGAGCTGGGTGCTGAGTGCTCAGGGAGCTGGGTGCTCAGTGCTCGGGGAGCTGGGTGCTGAGTGCTCAGGGAGCTGGGTGCTCAGTTCTCGGGTGCTCGGTGCTCAGTGCTCAGGGTCCTGGGTGCTCATTACTCAGGGTGCTGGGTGCTTAGTACTCAAGGTGCTCAGTGCTCAGTACACAGGCTGCTGGGTGGTCAGTGCTCGGGGTGCTGGGTGCTCAGTGCTCAGTACTCAGGGTGCTGGTGCTCAGTGCTCGCGGTGCTGGGTGCTCAGTACTCAGCGTGCTGGGTGCTCAGTACTCAGGTGCTGGGTGCTCAGTGCTCAGGGTGCTGGGTGCTCAGTGCTCAGGGTGCTGGGTGCTCAGTGATCGGGGTGCTGGGTGCTCAGTACTCAGGGTGATCATTGCTCGGGGAGCTCGGTGCTCAGTACTCAGCGTGCGGGGTGCTCAGTACTCAGTGCTCGGGGTCCTGGCTGCTCAGACTCAGGGTGCTGGGTGCTCAGTGCTCAGGGTGCTGGGTGCTCAGTGCTCAGGGTGCTGGGTGCTCAGTACTCAGGGTGCTGGGTGCTCAGTACTCAGGGTGCTCGGTGCTCAGTACTCAGGGTGCTGGGTGCTCAGTGCCCAGGGTGCTGGGTGCTCAGTACTCAGGGTTGCTGGGTGCTCAGTTCTAGGGTGCTGGATGCTCAGTGCTCAGTGTGCTGGGTGCTCAGTACTCATGGTGCTGGGTGCTCAGTGCTCGGGGTGCTGGGTGCTCAGTGCTCAGGGTGATCAGTGCTCAGTACTCAGGGTGCTGGGTGCTCAGTGCTCAGGGTGCTGGGTGCTCAGTCCTCAGGGTGCTCAGTAATCAGGGTGCTGGGTGCTCAGTGCTCAGTACTCAGGGTGCTCAGTACTCAGGGTGCTGCGTGCTCAGTGCTCGGGGTGCTGGGTGCTCAGTACTCAGGGTGCTGGGTGCTCAGTACTCGAGGTGCTGGGTGCTCAGTACTCAGGGTGCTGGGTGCTCAGTGCTCGGTGTGCTTTGTGCTCAGTGCTCAGGGTGATCAGTGCTCAGGGTGCTGGGTGCTCAGTCCTCAGGGTGCCTCAGTGCTCAGGGTGCTGGGTGCTAAGTGCTCGGGTGCTGGTGCTCAGTGCTCAGGGTGATCGGTGCTCAGTACTCAGGGTGTTGGGTGCTCAGTGCTCAGGTGTTGGGTGCTCAGTACTCCAGGGTGCTGGGTGCTCAGTTCTCAGGGGTGCTGGGTGCTCAGTGCTCAGGGTGCTGGGTGCTCAGTACTCAGGGTGCTGGGTGCTCAGTGCTCGCGGTGCTGGGTGCTCAGTGCTCAGGGTGATCAGTGCTCAGTACTCAGGGTGTTGGGTGCTCAGTGCTCAGGGTGCTGGGTGCTCAGTACTCGAGGTGCTGGGTGCTCAGTACTCAGGGTGCTGGGTGCTCAGTGCTCAGGGTGCTGGGTGCTCAGTACTCAGAGTGCTCAGTGCTCAGTACTCGGGTTGCTTGGTGCTCAGTACTCAGGGTGCTCAGTGCTCAGTACTCAGGGTGCTGGGTTCTCAGTGCTCAGGGTGCTCAGTGTTCAGTGCTCGGGGTGCTGGGTGCTCAGCGCTCAGTGCTCAGGGTGCTGGGTGTTCAGTACTCAGGGTGCTGGGTGCTCAGTACTCAGGTTGCTGGGTGCTCAGTGCTCAGGGTGCTCAGTGCTCAGTACTCAGTGCTCAGGGTGCTGGGTGTTCAGTACTCAGGGTGCTGGGTGCTCAGTGCTCAGTGCTCAGGGTGCTGGGTGTTCAGTACTCAGGGTGCTGGGTGCTCAGTACTCAGGGTGCTGGGTGCTCAGTGCTCAGGGTGCTCAGTGCTCAGTACTCAGTACTCAGGGTGCTGGGTGCTCAGTACTCAGGGTGCTGGGGGCTCAGTGCTCAGGGTGCTGGGTGCTGAGTACTCTGGGAGTTGGGTGCTCAATACTCAGGGTGCTGGGTGCTCACGTGCTCAGGGTGCAGGGTGCTCAGTGCTCAGGGTGCTGGGTGCTCAGTACTCAGGGTGCTGGGTGCTCAGTGCTCGAGGTGCTCGGTGCTCAGTACTCAAGGTGCTGGGTGCTCAGTGCTCAGGGTGCTGGTGCTCTGTGCTCAGGGTGCTCAGTGCTCAGTACTCAGGGTGCTGGGGGTGCTCAGTACTCAGGGTGCTGGGTGCTCAGTGCTCGGGGGTGCTGGGTGCTCAGTACTCAGGGTGCTGGGTGCTCAGTGCTCGGGTGCGGGGGTGCTCAGTGCTCGGGGTGCTGGGTGCTCAGTACTCAGGGTGCTGGGTGCTCAGTACTCAGGGTGCTGGGTGCTCAGTGCTCGGGGGTGCTGGGTGCTCAGTGCTCGGGGTGCTGGGTGCTCAGTACTCAGGGTGCTGTGTGCTCAGTGCTCAGTACTCAGCGTGCTGGGTGCTCAGTGCTCAGAGTGTTGGGTGCTCAGTACTCAGGGTGCTGGGTGCTCAGTGCTCAGTGCTCAGGGTGCCTCAGTTCTCAGGGTGCTGGGTGCACAGGGTGCTGGGTGCTCAGTGCTCGGGGTGCTTTGTGCTCTGTGCTCAGGGGGCTGGGTGCTCAGTGCTCAGTGCTCAGGGTGCTGGGTGTTCAGTGCTCAGTGCTCAGGGTGCTGGGTGTTCAGTAATCAGGGTGCTGGCTGCTCAGTACTCAGGGTGCTGGGTGCTCAGTACTCAGGGTGCTCGGTGCTCAGTACTCAGGGTGCTGGTTGCTCAGTGCCCAGGGTGCTGGGTGCTCAGTACTCAGGGTGCTTGGTGCTCAGTTCTCATGGTGCTGGGTGCTCAGTGCTCAGGGTGCTGGGTGCTCAGTACTCAGGGTGCTGGGTGCTCAGTGCTCGGGGGTGCTGGGTGCTCAGTGCTCAGCGTGATCAGTGCTCAGTACTCAGGGTGCTGGGTGCTCAGTGCTCAGGGTGCTGGGTGCTCAGTCCTCAGGGTGCTCAGTAATCAGGGTGCTGGGGTGCTCAGTGCTCAGTACTCAGGGTGCTGGGTGCTCAGTGCTCGGGGTGCTGGGTGCTCAGTACTCAGGGTGCTGGGGGCTCAGTACTCGGGGTGCTGGGTGCTCAGTACTCAGGGTGCTGGGTGCTCAGTACTCATGGTGCTGGGTGCTCAGTGCTCGGGGTGCTGGGCTCAGTACTCAGGGTGCTGGGTGCTCAGTGCTCAGGGTGCTGGGTCCTCAGTGCTCGGGGTGCTGGGTGCTCATTAATCAGGGTGCTGGGTGCTCAGTACTCAGGGTGCTCAGTGCTTGGGGTGCTGGGTGCTCAGTACTCAGGGTGCTCAGTGCTTGGGGTGCTGGGTGCCTCAGTACTCAGGGTGCTGGTTGCTCAGTGTTCAGGGTGCTGGGTGCTGAGTACTCAGGGTGCTGGGTGCTCAGTACTCAGGGTGCTGGGTGCTCAGTGCTCGGGATGCTGGTGCTCAGTGCTCGGGGTGCTGGGTGCTCAGTGCTCAGGGTGCTGGGTGCTGAGTACTCAGGGTGCTGGGTGCTCAGTACTCAGGTGCTGGGTGCTCAGTGCTCGGTGTGCTGGGTGCTCAGTGCTCGGGTTGCTGGGTGCTCAGTGCTCGGGTTGCTGGGTGCTCAGTACTCAGGGTGCTCGGTGCTCAGTACTCAGGTTGCTGGGTGCTCAGTACTCAGGGTGCTGGGTGCTCAGTACTCAGGGTGCTGGGTGCTCAGTACTCAGGGTGCTGGGTGCTCAGTGCTCGGGTGCCCGGTGCTCAGTGCTCGGGTGCTCGGTGCTCAGTTCTCAGGGTGCTGGCTGCTCAGTACTCAAGGTGCTGGGTGCTCAGTGCTGGGTGCTCAGTGCTCGGGTGCTGGGGTGCTCAGTGCTCGGGGTGCTGGGTGCTCAGTACTCAGGGTGCTCGGTGCTCAGTACTCAGGGTGCTGGGTGCTCAGTGCTCGGGGGGGTGCTGGGTGGTCAGTACTCAGGGTGCTGGGTGCTCAGTGCTCGGGGTGCTCGGTGCTCAGTACGTTGGGTGCTCAGTACTCAGGGTGCTGAGTGCTCAGTGCTCAGGGTTGCTGGGTGCTCAGTGCTCAGGGTGCTGGGTGCTCAGTGCTCCGTGGTGCTGGGTGCTCAGTGCTCCGGGTGCTGGGGTTCTCAGTGCTCAGGGTGCTGGGTGCTCAGTGCTCTGGGTGCTTGGTGCTCAGTACTCAGGTGCTATGTGCTCAGTGCTCAGGGTGCTGGGTGCTCAGTGCTCAGGGTGCTCAGTGCTCAGTACTCAGGGTGCTCGGTGCTCAGAGCACAGGGTGCTCAGTGCTCGGGGTTGCTGGGTGCTCAGTGCTCAGGGTGCTGGGTCCTCAGTGCTCAGGGTGCTGGGTGCTCAGTGCTCAGGGTGCTAAGTGCTCCGTACTCAGGGTGCTCGGTGCTCAGTGCACAGGGTACTCAGTGCTCAGTGCTCGGGGTGCTGGGTGCTCAGTGCTCGGGGTGCTGGGTGCTCAGTGCTCAGGGTGCTGGTTGCTCAGTACTCAGTGTGCCTCAGTGCTCAGGGTGCTGGGTGCTCAGAAGTCAGGGTGCTGGGTGCTCAGTTCTCAGGGTGCTGGGTGCTCAGTACTCAGGGTGCTTGGTGCTCAGTACTCATGGTGCTGGGTGCTCAGTGCTCAGGGTGCTCGGTGCTCAGTACTCATGGTGCTGGGTGCTCATTCTCGGGGTGCTGGGTGCTCAGTACTCAGGTTGCTCAGTACTCTGGGTACTCGGTGCTCAGTACTAATGGTGCTGGGTGCTCAGTACTCAGGGTGCTCGGTGCTCAGTTCTCAGGGTGCTCGGTGCTCAGTGTTTGGCGTGCTGGGTGCTCAGTACTCAGCGTGCTGGGTGCTCAATGCTGGGTGCTCAGTGCTCCGGGTGCTGGGTGCTCAGTGCTCTGGGTGCTGGGTGCTCAGTGCTCAGGGTGCTGGTTGCTCAGTACACAGTGTGCTCAGTGCTCAGGGTGGTGGGTGCTCAGAACTCAGGGTGCTGGGTGCTCAGTACTCAGGGTGCTGGGTCCTCAGTACTCAGGGTGCTTGGTGCTCAGTACTCATGGTGCTGGGTGCTCAGTGCTCAGGGTGCTGGGTGCTCAGTACTCATGGTGCTGGGTGCTCATTCTCGGGGTGCTGGGTGCTCAGTACTCAGGTTGCTCAGTACTCTGGGTACTCGGTGCTCAGTACTCATGGTGCTGGGTGCTCAGTACTCAAGGTGCTCGGTGCTCAGTTCTCAGGGTGCTCGGTGCTCAGTGTTTGGGGTGCTGGGTGCTCAGTACTCAGCGTGCTGGGTGCTCAGTGCTCAGGGTGCTGGGTGCTCAGGGCTCAGGGTGCTGGGTGCTCAGTACTCAGTGCTCAGGATGCTGGGGGCTCAGTGCTCAGGGTGCTGGGTACTCAGTGCTCAGGGTGCTCAGTGCTCAGTACTCAGGGTGCTGGGTGCTCAGTACTCAGGGTGCTGGGTGCTCAGTGCTCGGTGTACCCGGTGCTCAGTGCTCAGGGTGCTCGGTGCTCAGTTCTCAGGGTGCTGGGTGCTCAGTACTCAGGGTGCTGGGTGCTCAGTGCTGGGTGCTCAGTGCTCCGGGTGCTGGGTGCTCAGTGCTCGGGGTGCTGGGTGCTCAGTACTCAGGGTGCTCGGTGCTCAGTACTCAGGGTGCTGGGTGCTCAGTGCTCGGAGTGCTGGGTGCTCAGTACTCAGGGTGCTGGGTGCTCAGTGCTCGGGGTGCTCGGTGCTCAGTACGTTGGGTGCTCAGTACTCAGGGTGCTGGGTGCTCAGTGCTCAGGGTGCTGGGTGCTCAGTGCTCAGGGTGCTGGGTGCTCAGTGCTCAGGGTGCTGGGTTCTCAGTGCTCAGGGTGCTGGGTGGTCAGTGCTCAGGGTGCTTGGTGCTCAGTACTCAGGGTGCTTGGTGCTCAGTGCTCAGGGTGCTGGGTGCTCAGTGCTCGGGGTGCAGGGTGCTCAGTACTCAGGGTGCTGGTTGCTCAGTACTCGGGGTGCTGGGTGCTCAGTGCTCAGCGTGCTGGGTGCTCAGTACTCAGGGTGCTCGGTGCTCAGTGCTTGGGGTGCTGGGTGCTCAGAACTCAGGGTGCTCGGTGCTCAGTACTCAGGGTTCCCAGTGCTCAGTACACAGGGTGCTGGGTACTCAGTGCTCAGGGTGCTTTGTGCTCAGTACTCAGGGTGCTCCGTGCTCAGTACTCGGGGTGCTTGGTGCTCAGTACTCAGGGTGCTCAGTGCTCAGTACTCAGGGTGCTGGGTTCTCAGTGCTCGGGGCGCTGGGTGCTCAGCGCTCGGGGTGCTGGGTGCTCAGTACTCGGGGTGCTGGGTGCTCAGTGCTCAGCGTGCTGGGTGCTCAGTACTCAGGGTGCTCGGTGCTCAGTGCTTGGGGTGCTGGGTGCTCAGTACTCAGGGTGCTCGGTGCTCAGTACTCAGGGTTCTCAGTGCTCAGTACTCAGGGTGCTGGGTACTCAATGCTCAGGGTGCTGGGTGCTCAGTACTCAGGGTGCTCAGTGCTCAGTACTCGGGGTGCTTGGTGCTCAGTACTCAGGGTGCTCAGTGCTCAGTACTCGGGGTGCTGGGTTCTCAGTGCTCGGGGCGCTGGGTGCTCAGTGCTCGGGGTGCTGGTTGCTCAGTACTCGGGGTGCTGGGTGCTCAGTGCTCAGGGTGCTCAGTGCTCAGTACTCAGTGCTCAGGGTGCTCAGTGCTCAGTGCTCAGGGTGCTGGGTGTTCAGTACTCAGGGTGCTGGGTGCTCAGTACTCAGGGTGGTGGGTGCTCAGTGCTCAGGGTCCTGGGTGCTCAGTGCTCAGGATGCTGGGTGCTCAGTACTCAGGGTACTGGGTACTCAGTACTCAGGGTGCTCGGTGCTCAGTACTCAGGGTGTTGGGTGCTCAGTGCCCAGGGTGCTGGGTGCTCAGTACTCAGGGTGCTGGGTGCTCTGTACTCAGGGTGCTGGGTGCTCAGTGCTCAGGGTGCTGGGTGCTCAGTACTCAGGGTGCTGGGTCCTCAGTCCTCAGGGTGCTGGGTGCTCAGTGCTCGGGGTGCTCAGTACTCAGGGTGCTGGGTGTTCAGTGCTCAGGGTACTGGGTGCTCAGTACTCAGGGTGCTCGGTGCTTAGTACTCAGGGTGCTGGGTGCTCAGTACTCCGGGTGCTGGGTGCTCAGTGCTCGGGGTGCTCGGTGCTCAGTGCTCAGGGTGCTGGGTGCTCAGTACTCAGGGTGCTCATTGCTCAGGGTGCTGGGTGCTCATTACTCAGGGTGCTCTGTGCTCAGTACTCAGGGTGCTCAGTGCTCAGTACTCAGGGTGCTCAGTGCTCAGGGTGCTGGGTGCTCAGTGCTCGGGGTGCTGGGTGCTCAGTGCTCACGGTGCTGTGTGCTCAGTACTCAGGGTGCTCAGTACTCAGGGTGCTGGGTGCTCAGTGCTCAGGGTGCTGGGTGCTCAGTGCTCAGGGTGCTGGGTGCTCAGAGCTCAGGGTGCTCGGTGCTCAGTGCTCATGTTGCTGGGTGCTCAATACTCAGGGTGCTGGGTGCTCAGTACTCAGGGTGCTCAGTGCTCAGTACTCAGGGTGCTCAGTGCTCAGGGTGCTGGGTGCTCAGTGCTCGGGGTGCTGGGTACTCAGTCCTCAGGGTGCTGGGTGCTCAGTGCTCAGGGTGCTCGGTGCTCAGTGCTCAGGGTGCTGGGTGCTCAGTACTCATGGTGCTGGGTGCTCAGTGCTCGGGGTGCTGGGGCTCAGTACTCAGGGTGCTGGGTGCTCAGTGCTCAGGGTGCTGGGTGCTCAGTGCTCGGGGTGCTGGGTGCTCATTAATCAGGGTGCTGGGTGCTCAGTACTCAGGGTGCTCAGTGCTTGGGGTGCTGGGTGCTCAGTACTCAGGGTGCTGGGTGCTCAGTACTCAGGGTGCTGGGTGCTCAGTGCTCGGTGTGCTGGGTGCTCAGTGCTCGGGTTGCTGGGTGCTCAGTGCTCGGGTTGCTGGGTGCTCAGTGCTCGGGGTGCTGGGTGCTCAGTGCTCAGGGTGCTGGGTGCTCAGTGCTCGGGGTGCTGGGTGCTCAGTGCTCGGTGTGCTCGGTGCTCAGTGCTCGGGGTGGTGGGTGCTCAGTACTCGGGGTGCTCAGTGCTCAGTACTCGGGGTGCTCAGTGCTCAGTGCTCAGGGTGCTGGGTGTTCAGTACTCAGGGTGCTGGGTGCTCAGTACTCAGGGTGGTGGGTGCTCAGTGCTCAGGGTCCTGGGTGCTCAGTGCTCAGGATGCTGGGTGCTCAGTACTCAGGGTACTGGGTACTCAGTACTCAGGGTGCTCGGTGCTCAGTACTCAGGGTGCTGGGTGCTCAGTGCCCAGGGTGCGGGGTGCTCAGTACTCAGGGTGCTGGGTGCTCTGTACTCAGGGTGCTGGGTGCTCAGTGCTCAGGGTGCTGGGTGCTCAGTACTCAGGGTGCTGGGTCCTCAGTGCTCAGGGTGCTGGGTGCTCAGTGCTCGGGGTGCTCAGTACTCAGGGTGCTGGGTGTTCAGTGCTCAGGGTACTGGGTGCTCAGTACTCAGGGTGCTGGGTGCTCAGTACTCAGGGTGCTGGGTCCTCAGTGCTCAGGGTGCTGGGTGCTCAGTGCTCGGGGTGCTCAGTACTCAGGGTGCTGGGTGCTCAGTGCTCAGGGTGCTGGGTGCTCAGTACTCAGGGTGCTGGGTCCTCAGTGCTCAGGGTGCTGGGTGCTCAGTGCTCGGGGTGCTCAGTACTCAGGGTGCTGGGTGTTCAGTGCTCAGGGTACTGGGTGCTCAGTACTCAGGGTGCTCGGTGCTTAGTACTCAGGGTGCTGGGTGCTCAGTACTCCGGGTGCTGGGTGCTCAGTGCTCGGGGTGCTCGGTGCTCAGTGCTCAGGGTGCTGGGTGCTCAGTACTCAGGGTGCTCATTGCTCAGGGTGCTGGGTGCTCATTACTCAGGGTGCTGGGTGCTCAGTACTCAGGGTGCTCAGTGCTCAGTACTCAGGGTGCTCAGTGCTCAGGGTGCTGGGTGCTCAGTGCTCGGGGTGCTGGGTGCTCAGTGCTCACGGTGCTGTGTGCTCAGTACTCAGGGTGCTCAGTACTCAGGGTGCTGGGTGCTCAGTGCTCAGGGTGCTGGGTGCTCAGTGCTCAGGGTGCTGGGTGCTCAGAGCTCAGGGTGCTCGGTGCTCAGTGCTCAGGTTGCTGGGTGCTCAATACTCAGGGTGCTGGGTGCTCAGTACTCAGGGTGCTCAGTGCTCAGTACTCAGGGAGCTCAGTGCTCAGGGTGCTGGGTGCTCAGTGCTCGGGGTGCTGGGTACTCAGTCCTCAGGGTGCTGGGTGCTCAGTGCTCAGGGTGCTCGGTGCTCAGTGCTCAGGGTGCTGGGTGCTCAGTACTCATGGTGCTGGGTGCTCAGTGCTCGGGGTGCTGGGGCTCAGTACTCAGGGTTCTGGGTGCTCAGTGCTCAGGGTGCTGGGTGCTCAGTGCTCGGGGTGCTGGGTGCTCATTAATCAGGGTGCTGGGTGCTCAGTACTCAGGGTGCTCAGTGCTTGGGGTGCTGGGTGCTCAGTACTCAGGGTGCTCAGTGCTTGGGGTGCTGGGTGCTCAGTACTCAGGGTGCTGGTTGCTCAGTGTTCAGGGTGCTGGGTGCTGAGTACTCAGGGTGCTGGGTGCTCAGTACTCAGGGTGCTGGGTGCTCAGTGCTCGGGATGCTGGGTGCTCAGTGCTCGGGGTGCTGGGTGCTCAGTGCTCAGGGTGCTGGGTGCTGAGTACTCAGGGTGCTGGGTGCTCAGTACTCAGGGTGCTGGGTGCTCAGTGCTCGGTGTGCTGGGTGCTCAGTGCTCGGGTTGCTGGGTGCTCAGTGCTCGGGTTGCTGGGTGCTCAGTACTCAGGGTGCTCGGTGCTCAGTACTCAGGGTGCTGGGTGCTCAGTACTCAGGGTGCTGGGTGCTCAGTACTCAGGGTGCTGGGTGCTCAGTACTCAGGGTGCTGGGTGCTCAGTGCTCGGGGTGCCCGGTGCTCAGTGCTCGGGGTGCTCGGTGCTCAGTTCTCAGGGTGCTGGCTGCTCAGTACTCAAGGTGCTGGGTGCTCAGTGCTGGGTGCTCAGTGCTCCGGGTGCTGGGTGCTCAGTGCTCGGGGTGCTGGGTGCTCAGTACTCAGGGTGCTCGGTGCTCAGTACTCAGGGTGCTGGGTGCTCAGTGCTCGGGGTGCTGGGTGGTCAGTACTCAGGGTGCTGGGTGCTCAGTGCTCGGGGTGCTCGGTGCTCAGTACGTTGGGTGCTCAGTACTCAGGGTGCTGGGTGCTCAGTGCTCAGGGTGCTGGGTGCTCAGTGCTCAGGGTGCTGGGTGCTCAGTGCTCCGGGTGCTGGGTGCTCAGTGCTCCGGGTGCTGGGTTCTCAGTGCTCAGGGTGCTGGGTGCTCAGTGCTCTGGGTGCTTGGTGCTCAGTACTCAGGGTGCTATGTGCTCAGTGCTCAGGGTGCTGGGTGCTCAGTGCTCAGGGTGCTCAGTGCTCAGTACTCAGGGTGCTCGGTGCTCAGAGCACAGGGTGCTCAGTGCTCGGGGTGCTGGGTGCTCAGTGCTCAGGGTGCTGGGTCCTCAGTGCTCAGGGTGCTGGGTGCTCAGTGCTCAGGGTGCTAAGTGCTCAGTACTCAGGGTGCTCGGTGCTCAGTGCACAGGGTACTCAGTGCTCAGTGCTCGGGGTGCTGGGTGCTCAGTGCTCGGGGTGCTGGGTGCTCAGTGCTCAGGGTGCTGGTTGCTCAGTACTCAGTGTGCTCAGTGCTCAGGGTGCTGGGTGCTCAGAAGTCAGGGTGCTGGGTGCTCAGTTCTCAGGGTGCTGGGTGCTCAGTACTCAGGGTGCTTGGTGCTCAGTACTCATGGTGCTGGGTGCTCAGTGCTCAGGGTGCTCGGTGCTCAGTACTCATGGTGCTGGGTGCTCATTCTCGGGGTGCTGGGTGCTCAGTACTCAGGTTGCTCAGTACTCTGGGTACTCGGTGCTCAGTACTAATGGTGCTGGGTGCTCAGTACTCAGGGTGCTCGGTGCTCAGTTCTCAGGGTGCTCGGTGCTCAGTGTTTGGGGTGCTGGGTGCTCAGTACTCAGCGTGCTGGGTGCTCAATGCTGGGTGCTCAGTGCTCCGGGTGCTGGGTGCTCAGTGCTCTGGGTGCTGGGTGCTCAGTGCTCAGGGTGCTGGTTGCTCAGTACACAGTGTGCTCAGTGCTCAGGGTGCTGGGTGCTCAGAACTCAGGGTGCTGGGTGCTCAGTACTCAGGGTGCTGGGTCCTCAGTACTCAGGGTGCTTGGTGCTCAGTACTCATGGTGCTGGGTGCTCAGTGCTCAGGGTGCTGGGTGCTCAGTACTCATGGTGCTGGGTGCTCATTCTCGGGGTGCTGGGTGCTCAGTACTCAGGTTGCTCAGTACTCTGGGTACTCGGTGCTCAGTACTCATGGTGCTGGGTGCTCAGTACTCAAGGTGCTCGGTGCTCAGTTCTCAGGGTGCTCGGTGCTCAGTGTTTGGGGTGCTGGGTGCTCAGTACTCAGCGTGCTGGGTGCTCAGTGCTCAGGGTGCTGGGTGCTCAGGGCTCAGGGTGCTGGGTGCTCAGTACTCAGTGCTCAGGATGCTGGGGGCTCAGTGCTCAGGGTGCTGGGTACTCAGTGCTCAGGGTGCTCAGTGCTCAGTACTCAGGGTGCTGGGTGCTCAGTACTCAGGGTGCTGGGTGCTCAGTGCTCGGTGTACCCGGTGCTCAGTGCTCGGGGTGCTCGGTGCTCAGTTCTCAGGGTGCTGGGTGCTCAGTACTCAGGGTGCTGGGTGCTCAGTGCTGGGTGCTCAGTGCTCCGGGTGCTGGGTGCTCAGTGCTCGGGGTGCTGGGTGCTCAGTACTCAGGGTGCTCGGTGCTCAGTACTCAGGGTGCTGGGTGCTCAGTGCTCGGAGTGCTGGGTGCTCAGTACTCAGGGTGCTGGGTGCTCAGTGCTCGGGGTGCTCGGTGCTCAGTACGTTGGGTGCTCAGTACTCAGGGTGCTGGGTGCTCAGTGCTCAGGGTGCTGGGTGCTCAGTGCTCAGGGTGCTGGGTGCTCAGTGCTCAGGGTGCTGGGTTCTCAGTGCTCAGGGTGCTGGGTGGTCAGTGCTCAGGGTGCTTGGTGCTCAGTACTCAGGGTGCTTGGTGCTCAGTGCTCAGGGTGCTGGGTGCTCAGTGCTCGGGGTGCAGGGTGCTCAGTACTCAGGGTGCTGGTTGCTCAGTACTCGGGGTGCTGGGTGCTCAGTGCTCAGCGTGCTGGGTGCTCAGTACTCAGGGTGCTCGGTGCTCAGTGCTTGGGGTGCTGGGTGCTCAGAACTCAGTGTGCTCGGTGCTCAGTACTCAGGGTTCCCAGTGCTCAGTACACAGGGTGCTGGGTACTCAGTGCTCAGGGTGCTGGGTGCTCAGTACTCAGGGTGCTCCGTGCTCAGTACTCGGGGTGCTTGGTGCTCAGTACTCAGGGTGCTCAGTGCTCAGTACTCAGGGTGCTGGGTTCTCAGTGCTCCGGGCGCTGGGTGCTCAGCGCTCGGGGTGCTGGGTGCTCAGTACTCGGGGTGCTGGGTGCTCAGTGCTCAGCGTGCTGGGTGCTCAGTACTCAGGGTGCTCGGTGCTCAGTGCTTGGGGTGCTGGGTGCTCAGTACTCAGGGTGCTCGGTGCTCAGTACTCAGGGTTCTCAGTGCTCAGTACTCAGGGTGCTGGGTACTCAATGCTCAGGGTGCTGGGTGCTCAGTACTCAGGGTGCTCAGTGCTCAGTACTCGGGGTGCTTGGTGCTCAGTACTCAGGGTGCTCAGTGCTCAGTACTCGGGGTGCTGGGTTCTCAGTGCTCGGGGCGCTGGGTGCTCAGTGCTCGGGGTGCTGGTTGCTCAGTACTCGGGGTGCTGGGTGCTCAGTGCTCAGGGTGCTCAGTGCTCAGTACTCAGTGCTCAGGGTGCTCAGTGCTCAGTGCTCAGGGTGCTGGGTGTTCAGTACTCAGGGTGCTGGGTGCTCAGTACTCAGGGTGGTGGGTGCTCAGTGCTCAGGGTCCTGGGTGCTCAGTGCTCAGGATGCTGGGTGCTCAGTACTCAGGGTACTGGGTACTCAGTACTCAGGGTGCTCGGTGCTCAGTACTCAGGGTGTTGGGTGCTCAGTGCCCAGGGTGCTGGGTGCTCAGTACTCAGGGTGCTGGGTGCTCTGTACTCAGGGTGCTGGGTGCTCAGTGCTCAGGGTGCTGGGTGCTCAGTACTCAGGGTGCTGGGTCCTCAGTCCTCAGGGTGCTGGGTGCTCAGTGCTCGGGGTGCTCAGTACTCAGGGTGCTGGGTGTTCAGTGCTCAGGGTACTGGGTGCTCAGTACTCAGGGTGCTCGGTGCTTAGTACTCAGGGTGCTGGGTGCTCAGTACTCCGGGTGCTGGGTGCTCAGTGCTCGGGGTGCTCGGTGCTCAGTGCTCAGGGTGCTGGGTGCTCAGTACTCAGGGTGCTCATTGCTCAGGGTGCTGGGTGCTCATTACTCAGGGTGCTCTGTGCTCAGTACTCAGGGTGCTCAGTGCTCAGTACTCAGGGTGCTCAGTGCTCAGGGTGCTGGGTGCTCAGTGCTCGGGGTGCTGGGTGCTCAGTGCTCACGGTGCTGTGTGCTCAGTACTCAGGGTGCTCAGTACTCAGGGTGCTGGGTGCTCAGTGCTCAGGGTGCTGGGTGCTCAGTGCTCAGGGTGCTGGGTGCTCAGAGCTCAGGGTGCTCGGTGCTCAGTGCTCATGTTGCTGGGTGCTCAATACTCAGGGTGCTGGGTGCTCAGTACTCAGGGTGCTCAGTGCTCAGTACTCAGGGTGCTCAGTGCTCAGGGTGCTGGGTGCTCAGTGCTCGGGGTGCTGGGTACTCATTCCTCAGGGTGCTGGGTGCTCAGTGCTCAGGGTGCTCGGTGCTCAGTGCTCAGGGTGCTGGGTGCTCAGTACTCATGGTGCTGGGTGCTCAGTGCTCGGGGAGCTGGGGCTCAGTACTCAGGGTGCTGGGTGCTCAGTGCTCAGGGTGCTGGGTGCTCAGTGCTCGGGGTGCTGGGTGCTCATTAATCAGGGTGCTGGGTGCTCAGTACTCAGGGTGCTCAGTGCTTGGGGTGCTGGGTGCTCAGTACTCAGGGTGCTCAGTGCTTGGGGTGCTGGGTGCTCAGTACTCAGGGTGCTGGTTGCTCAGTGTTCAGGGTGCTGGGTGCTGAGTACTCAGGGTGCTGGGTGCTCAGTACTCAGGGTGCTGGGTGCTCAGTGCTCGGGATGCTGGGTGCTCAGTGCTCGGGGTGCTGGCTGCTCAGTGCTCGGGGTGCTGGGTGCTCAGTGCTCAGGGTGCTGGGTGCTGAGTACTCAGGGTGCTGGGTGCTCAGTACTCAGGGTGCTGGGTGCTCAGTGCTCGGTGTGCTGGGTGCTCAGTGCTCGGGTTGCTGGGTGCTCAGTGCTCGGGTTGCTGGGTGCTCAGTGCTCGGGGTGCTGGGTGCTCAGTGCTCAGGGTGCTGGGTGCTCAGTGCTCGGGGTGCTGGGTGCTCAGTGCTCGGTGTGCTCGGTGCTCAGTGCTCGGGGTGGTGGGTGCTCAGTACTCGGGGTGCTCAGTGCTCAGTACTCGGGGAGCTGGGTGCTCAGTACTCAGGGTGCTGGGTGCTCATTGCTCGGGGTGCTGGGTCCTCAGTGTTACGGGTGCTGGGTGCTCAGTGCTCGGGGTGCTGGGTGCTCAGTGCTCGGGGCCCTGGGTGTTCAGTGCTCGGGGTGCTCGGTGCTCAGTACTCAGGGTTCTGGGTGCTCAGTGCTCAGGGTGCTCGGTGCTCAGTACTCAGGGTGCTGGGTGCTCAGTGCTCAGTGTGCTCGGTGCTTAGTACGTTGGGTGCTCAGTACTCAGGGTGTTTGGTGCTCAGTGCTCAGGGTGATCGGTGCTCAGTATTCAGGGTGCTCAGTACTCAGGGTGCTGGGTGCTCAGGGCTCGGGGTGCTGGGAGCTCAGTACTCAGGGTGCTGGGTGCTCAGTGCTCGGGGTGCTGGGTGCTGAGTGCTCAGGGTGCTGGGTGCTCAGTACTCGGGTTGCTCGGTGCTCAGTACTCAGGGTGCTGGGTGCTCAGTACTCAGGGTGCTGGGTGCTCAGTGATCAGGGTGCTCTCTGCTCAGTACTCAGGGTGCTGGGTGCTCAGTGCTCAGCATGCTGGGTGCTCAGTACTCAGGGTGCTGGGTGCTCAGTGCTCAGGGTGATCGGTGCTCAGTCCTCAGGGTGCTCAGTACTCAGGATGCTGGGTGCTCAGTGCTCAGGTTGCTCAGTACTCAGGGTGCTGGGTACTCAGTACTCAGGGTGCTGTGTGCTCAGTGCTCGGGGTGCTGGGTGCTCAGTACTCAGGGTGCTGGGTGCTCAGTGCTCAGGGTGCTGGGTGCTCAGTACTCAGGGTGCTGGGTGCTCATTCTCGTGGTGCTGGGTGCTCAGTGCTCGGGATGCTGGGTGCTCAGTACTCGGGGTGCTGGGTGCTCAGTGCTCAGCGTGCTGGGTGCTCAGTACTCAGGGTGCTCGGTTCTCAGTACTCAGGGTGCTGGGTGCTCATTCTCGGGGTGCTGGGTGCTCAGTGCTCAGGGTCCTCGGTGCTCAGTACTCAGGGTGCTCAGTACACAGCGTGCTTTGTGCTCAGTGCTCAGGGTGCTGGGTGCTCAGTACTCAGGGTGCTGGGTGCTCAGTACTCACGGTGCTGGGTGCTCAGTACTCGGGGTGCTGGGTGCTCATTACTCAGTGTGCTGGGAGCTCAGTGCTCATGGTGCTCGCTGCTCAGTACTCTTTTTGCTGGGTGCTCAGTACTCAGGGTGCTGGGTGCTCAGTGCTCGGGGTGCTCGGTGCTCAGTGCTCAGGATGCTCGGTGCTCAGTACTTTTGGTGCTGGGTGCTCGGTACTCAGGGTGCTGGGTGCTCAGTGCTCGGGGTGCTCGGTGCTCAGTACTCAGGGTGCTGGGTGCTCAGTGCTCAGGATGCTGGGTGCTCAGTACTCAGGGTGCTCAGTACTCAGTACTCAGGGTGCTGGGTGCTCAGTGCTTGGGGTGTTGGGTGCTCAGTGCTCAGGGTGCTGGGTGCTCAGTGCTCGGGGTGCTGGGTGCTCAGTACTCAGGTTGCACAGTACTCAGGGTGCTGGGTGCTCAGTGCTCGGGGTGCTGGGTGCTCAGTACTCAGGGTGCTCAGTACTCAGGATGCTGGGTGCTCAGTACTCAGGGTGCTGGGTGCTCAGTACTCAGGGTGCTGGGTGCTCAGTGCTCAGGTGCTGGGTGCTCAGTACTCAGGTTGCACAGTACTCAGGGTGCTGGGTGCTCAGTGCTCGGGGTGCTGGGTGCTCAGTACTCAGGGTGCTCAGTACTCAGGATGCTGGGTGCTCAGTACTCAGGGTGCTGGGTGCTCAGTACTCAGGGTGCTGGGTGCTCAGTCCTCAGGCTGCTAAGTGCTCAGGGTGCTGGGTGCTCAGTGCTCGGGGAGCTCGGTGCTCAGTACTCAGGGTGCTGAGTGCTCAGTACTCAGGGTGCTGGGTGCTCAGTATTCAGGGTGCTAGGTGCTCAGTGCTCGGGGTTTTGGGTGCTCAGTGCTCTGGGTGCTCAGTGCTCAGTACTCAGGGTGCTGGGTGCTCAGTACTCAGGGTGCTGGGTGCTCAGTGCTCGGGGTGCTGGGTGCTCAGTACTCAGGGTGCTGTTTACTCAGTGCTCGGGGTGCTCGGTGCTCAGTACTCAAGGTGCTGGGTGCTCAGTGCTCACGGTGCTGGGTGCTCAGAACTCAGGGTGCTCAGTATTCAGGGTGCTGAGTGCTCAGTACTCAGGGTGCTGGGTGCTCAGTACTCAGGGTGCTGGGTGCTCAGTACTCATAGTGCTGGGTGCTCAGTGCTCGGGGTGCTGGGTGCTCATTAATCAGGGTGCTGGGTGCTCAGTACTCAGGGTGCTCAGTGCTTGGGGTGCTGGGTGCTCAGTACTCAGGGTGCTCAGTGCTTGGGGTGCTGGGTTCTCAGTACTCAGGGTGCTGGGTGCTGAGTACTCAGGGTGCTGTGTGCTCAGTAGTCAGGGTGCTGGGTGCTCAGTTCTCGGGATGCTGGGTGCTCAGTGCTCAGGGTGCTGGGTGCTCAGTGCTCGGGGTGCTGGGTGCTCAGTGCTCAGGGTGCTGGGTGCTCAGTGCTCGGGGTGCTGGGTGCTCAGTGCTCGGGGTGCTCGGTGCTCAGTGCTCGGGGTGCTGGGTACTCAGTACTCGGGGTGCTCAGTGCTCCGTACTCAGGGCGCTGGGTGCTCAGTGCTCAGGGTGCTGGGTGCTCAGTGCTCGGGGTGCTGGGTGCTCGGTGCTCAGGTTGCTGGGTGCTCAGTACTCGGGGTGCTGGGTGCTCAGTACTCAGGGTGCTGGGTGCTCATTGCTCGGGGTGCTGGGTGCTCAGTGCTCCGGGTGCTGGGTGCTCAGTGCTCGGGGTGCTGGGTGCTCAGTGCTCAGGGTGCTGGGTGCTCAGTGCTCGGGGTGCTCGGTGCTCAGTACTCAGGGTTCTGTGTGCTCAGTGCTCAGGGTGCTCGGTGCTCAGTACTCAGGGTGCTGGGTGCTCAGTGCTCGGTGTGCTCGGTGCTCAGTACGTTGGGTGCTCAGTACTCAGGGTGCTGGGTGCTCAGTGCTCAGGGTGATCGGTGATCACTACTCAGCGTGCACAGTAATCAGGGAGCTGGGTGCTCAGTATTCAGGGTGCTCAGTGCTCGGGGTGCTGGGTGCTCAGTACTCAGGTTGCTGGGTGCTCAGTACTCAGGGTTCTGGGTGCTCATTCTCGGGGTGCTGGGTGCTCAGTGCTCGGGGTGCTGGGTGCTCAGTAGTCGGGGTGGTGGGTGCTCAGTGCTCAGCATGCTGGGTGCTCAGTACTCAGGGTGCTCGGTTCTCAGTACTCAGGGGGCTGGGTGCTCATTCTCGGTGTGCTGGGTGCTCAGTGCTCGGGGTGCTGGGTGCTCAGTGCTCAGGGTCCTCGGTGCTCAGTACTCAGGGTGCTCAGTACTCAGCGTGCTTTGTGCTCAGTGCTCAGGGTGCTGGGTGCTCAGTACTCAGGGTGCTGAGTGCTCAGTACTCACGGTGCTGGGTGCTCAGTACTCAGGGTGCTCAGTACTCAGTACTCAGGGTGCTGGGTGCTCAGTGCTTGGGGTACTGGGTGCTCAGTGCTCAGGGTGCTGGGTGCTCAGTGCTCGGGGTGCTGGGTGCTCAGTACACGGGGTGCTCGGTGCTCAGTACTCAGGGTGCTGGGTGCTCAGTACTCAGGGTGCTGGGTGCTCAGTGCTCAGGGTGCTGGGTGCTCAGTGCTCAGGGTGCTGGGTGCTCAGTGCTCGGGGTGCTAGGTGCTCAGTGCTCAGGGTGCTGGGTACTCAGTGCTGAGTACACAGGGTGCTGAGTGCTCAGTGCTCGGGGTGCTGGGTGCTCAGTGCTCAGGGTGCTGGGTACTCAGTGCTCAGTACACAGGGTGCTGAGTGCTCAGTGCACAGGGTGCTGGGTGCTCAGTACTCAGGGTGTTCAGTGCTCAGGGTGCTGGGTGCTCAGTGCTCAGGGTGCTGGGTACTCAGTGCTCAGTACACAGGGTGCTGAGTGCTCAGTGCTCGGGGTGCTGGGTGCTCAGTGCTCAGGGTGCTGGGTGCTCAGTGCTCAGGGTGCTGGGTGCTCAGTACTCAGGGTGCTGGGTGCTCAGTGCTCAGGGTGCTGGGTGCTCAGTACTAAGGGTGCTGGGTCCTCAGTGCTCAGGGTGCTGTGTGCTCAGTGCTCGGGGTGCTCAGTACTCAGGGTGCTGGGTGTTCAGTGCTCAGGGTACTGGGTGCTCAGTACTCAGGGTGCTCGGTGCTTAGTACTCAGGGTGCTGGGTGCTCAGTACTCCGGGTGCTGGGTGCTCAGTGCTCGGGGTGCTCGGTGCTCAGTGCTCAGGGTGCTGGGTGCTCAGTACTCAGGGTGCTCATTGCTCAGGGTGCTGGGTGCTCATTACTCAGGGTGCTGTGTGCTCAGTACTCAGGGTGCTCAGTGCTCAGTACTCAGGGTGCTCAGTGCTCAGGGTGCTGGGTGCTCAGTGCTCGGGGTGCTGGGTGCTCAGTGCTCTCGGTGCTGTGTGCTCAGTACTCAGGGTGCTCAGTACTCAGGGTGCTGGGTGCTCAGTGCTCAGGGTGCTGGGTGCTCAGTGCTCAGGGTGCTGGGTGCTCAGAGCTCAGGGTGCTCAGTGCTCAGTGCTCAGGTTGCTGGGTGCTCAATACTCAGGGTGCTGGGTGCTCAGTACTCAGGGTGCTCAGTGCTCAGTACTCAGGGTGCTCAGTGCTCAGTGTGCTGGGTGCTCAGTGCTCGGGGTGCTGGGTACTCAGTCCTCAGGTTGCTGGGTGCTCAGTGCTCAGGGTGCTCGGTGCTCAGTGCTCAGGGTGCTGGGTGCTCAGTACTCAGGGTGCTGGGTGCTCAGTGCTCGGGGTGCTGGGGCTCAGTACTCAGGGTGCTGGGTGCTCAGTGCTCAGGGTGCTGGGTGCTGAGTACTCAGGGTGCTGTGTGCTCAGTAGTCAGGGTGCTGGGTGCTCAGTTCTCGGGATGCTGGGTGCTCAGTGCTCAGGGTGCTGGGTGCTCAGTGCTCGGGGTGCTGGGTGCTCAGTGCTCAGGGTGCTGGGTGCTCAGTGCTCGGGGTGCTGGGTGCTCAGTGCTCGGGGTGCTCGGTGCTCAGTGCTCGGGGTGCTGGGTACTCAGTACTCGGGGTGATCAGTGCTCCGTACTCAGGGTGCTGGGTGCTCAGTGCTCAGGGTGCTGGGTGCTCAGTGCTCGGGGTGCTGGGTGCTCGGTGCTCAGGTTGCTGGGTGCTCAGTACTCGGGGTGCTGGGTGCTCAGTACTCAGGGTGCTGGGTGCTCATTGCTCGGGGTGCTGGGTGCTCAGAGCTCCGGGTGCTGGGTGCTCAGTGCTCGGGGTGCTGGGTGCTCAGTGCTCAGGGTGCTGGGTGCTCAGTGCTCGGGGTGCTCGGTGCTCAGTACTCAGGGTTCTGTGTGCTCAGTGCTCAGGGTGCTCGGTGCTCAGTACTCAGGGTGCTGGGTGCTCAGTGCTCGGAGTGCTCAGTGCTCAGTACGTTGGGTGCTCAGTACTCAGGGTGCTGGGTGCTCAGTGCTCAGGGTGATCGGTGATCACTACTCAGCGTGCACAGTAATCAGGGAGCTGGGTGCTCAGTACTCAGGGTGCTCAGTGCTCGGGGTGCTGGGTGCTCAGTACTCAGGTTGCTGGGTGCTCAGTACTCAGGGTTCTGGGTGCTCATTCTCGGGGTGCTGGGTGCTCAGTGCTCGGGGTGCTGGGTGCTCAGTAGTCGGGGTGGTGGGTGCTCAGTGCTCAGCATGCTGGGTGCTCAGTACTCAGGGTGCTCGGTTCTCAGTACTCAGGGGGCTGGGTGCTCATTCTCGGTGTGCTGGGTGCTCAGTGCTCGGGGTGCTGGGTGCTCAGTGCTCAGGGTCCTCGGTGCTCAGTACTCAGGGTGCTCAGTACTCAGCGTGCTTTGTGCTCAGTGCTTAGGGTGCTGGGTGCTCAGTACTCAGGGTGCTGAGTGCTCAGTACTCACGGTGCTGGGTGCTCAGTACTCAGGGTGCTCAGTACTCAGTACTCAGGGTGCTGGGTGCTCAGTGCTCGGGGTGCTGGGTGCTCAGTGCTCAGGGTGCTGGGTGCTCAGTGCTCGGGGTGCTGGGTGCTCAGTGCTCGGGGTGCTCGGTGCTCAGTGCTCGGGGTGCTGGGTACTCAGTACTCGGGGTGCTCAGTGCTCCGTACTCAGGGTGCTGGGTGCTCAGTGCTCAGGGTGCTGGGTGCTCAGTGCTCGGGGTGCTGGGTGCTCGGTGCTCAGGTTGCTGGCTGCTCAGTACTCGGGGTGCTGGGTGCTCAGTACTCAGGGTGCTGGGTGCTCATTGCTCGGGGTGCTGGGTGCTCAGTGCTCCGGGTGCTGGGTGCTCAGTGCTCGGGGTGTTGGGTGCTCAGTGCTCAGGGTGCTGGGTGCTCAGTGCTCGGGGTGCTCGGTGCTCAGTACTCAGGGTTCTGTGTGCTCAGTGCTCAGGGTGCTCGGTGCTCAGTACTCAGGGTGCTGGGTGCTCAGTGCTCGGTGTGCTCGGTGCTCAGTACGTTGGGTGCTCAGTACTCAGGGTGCTGGGTGCTCAGTGCTCAGGGTGATCGGTGATCACTACTCAGCGTGCACAGTAATCAGGGAGCTGGGTGCTCAGTATTCAGGGTGCTCAGTGCTCGGGGTGCTGGGTGCTCAGTACTCAGGTTGCTGGGTGCTCAGTACTCAGGGTTCTGGGTGCTCATTCTCAGGGTGCTGGGTGCTCAGTGCTCGGGGTGCTGGGTGCTCAGTAGTCGGGGTGGTGGGTGCTCAGTGCTCAGCATGCTGGGTGCTCAGTACTCAGGGTGCTCGGTTCTCAGTACTCAGGGGGCTGGGTGCTCATTCTCGGTGTGCTGGGTGCTCAGTGCTCGGGGTGCTGGGTGCTCAGTGCTCAGGGTCCTCGGTGCTCAGTACTCAGGGTGCTCAGTACTCAGCGTGCTTTGTGCTCAGTGCTCAGGGTGCTGGGTGCTCAGTACTCAGGGTGCTGAGTGCTCAGTACTCACGGTGCTGGGTGCTCAGTACTCAGGGTGCTCAGTACTCAGTACTCAGGGTGCTGGGTGCTCAGTGCTTGGGGTACTGGGTGCTCAGTGCTCAGGGTGCTGGGTGCTCAGTGCTCGGGGTGCTGGGTGCTCAGTACACGGGGTGCTCGGTGCTCAGTACTCAGGGTGCTGGGTGCTCAGTACTCAGGGTGCTGGGTGCTCAGTGCTCAGGGTGCTGTGTGCTCAGTACTCAGGTTGCTGGGTGCTCAGTACTCAGGGTGCTGGGTGCTCAGTGCTCAGGGTGCTGGGTGCTCAGTGCTCGGGGTGCTAGGTGCTCAGTGCTCAGGGTGCTGGGTACTCAGTGCTGAGTACACAGGGTGCTGAGTGCTCAGTGCTCGGGGTGCTGGGTGCTCAGTGCTCAGGGTGCTGGGTACTCAGTGCTCAGTACACAGGGTGCTGAGTGCTCAGTGCACAGGGTGCTGGGTGCTCAGTACGCAGGGTGTTCAGTGCTCAGGGTGCTGGGTGCTCAGTGCTCAGGGTGCTGGGTACTCAGTGCTCAGTACACAGGGTGCTGAGTGCTCAGTGCTCGGGGTGCTGGGTGCTCAGTGCTCAGGGTGCTGGGTGCTCAGTGCTCAGGGTGCTGGGTGCTCAGTACTCAGGGTGCTGGGTGCTCAGTGCTCAGGGTGCTGGGTGCTCAGTACTAAGGGTGCTGGGTCCTCAGTGCTCAGGGTGCTGGGTGCTCAGTGCTCGGGGTGCTCAGTACTCAGGGTGCTGGGTGTTCAGTGCTCAGGGTACTGGGTGCTCAGTACTCAGGGTGCTCGGTGCTTAGTACTCAGGGTGCTGGGTGCTCAGTACTCCGGGTGCTGGGTGCTCAGTGCTCGGGGTGCTCGGTGCTCAGTGCTCAGGGTGCTGGGTGCTCAGTACTCAGGGTGCTCATTGCTCAGGGTGCTGGGTGCTCATTACTCAGGGTGCTGTGTGCTCAGTACTCAGGGTGCTCAGTGCTCAGTACTCAGGGTGCTCAGTGCTCAGGGTGCTGGGTGCTCAGTGCTCGGGGTGCTGGGTGCTCAGTGCTCTCGGTGCTGTGTGCTCAGTACTCAGGGTGCTCAGTACTCAGGGTGCTGGGTGCTCAGTGCTCAGGGTGCTGGGTGCTCAGTGCTCAGGGTGCTGGGTGCTCAGAGCTCAGGGTGCTCGGTGCTCAGTGCTCAGGTTGCTGGGTGCTCAATACTCAGGGTGCTGGGTGCTCAGTACTCAGGGTGCTCAGTGCTCAGTACTCAGGGTGCTCAGTGCTCAGTGTGCTGGGTGCTCAGTGCTCGGGGTGCTGGGTACTCAGTCCTCAGGTTGCTGGGTGCTCAGTGCTCAGGGTGCTCGGTGCTCAGTGCTCAGGGTGCTGGGTGCTCAGTACTCAGGGTGCTGGGTGCTCAGTGCTCGGGGTGCTGGGGCTCAGTACTCAGGGTGCTGGGTGCTCAGTGCTCAGGGTGCTGGGTGCTCAGTGCTCGCGGTGCTGGGTGCTCATTAATCAGGGTGCTGGGTGCTCAGTACTCAGAGTGCTCAGTGCTTGGGGTGCTGGGTGCTCAGTACTCAGGGTGCTCAGTGCTTGGGGTGCTGGGTTCTCAGTACTCAGGGTGCTGGTTGCTCAGTGTTCAGGGTGCTGGGTGCTGAGTACTCAGGGTGCTGGGTGCTCAGTACTCAGGGTGCTGGGTGCTCAGTGCTCGGGATGCTGGGTGCTCAGTGCTCGGGGTGCTGGGTGCTCAGTGCTCGGGGTGCTGGGTGCTCAGTGCTCAGGGTGCTGGGTGCTGAGTACTCAGGGTGCTGGGTGCTCAGTACTCAGGGTGCTGGGTGCTCAGTGCTCGGTGTGCTGGGTGCTCAGTGCTCGGGTTGCTGGGTGCTCAGTGCTCGGGTTGCTGGGTGCTCAGTGCTCGGGGTGCTGGGTGCTCAGTGCTCAGGGTGCTGGGTGCTCAGTGCTCGGGGTGCTGGGTGCTCAGTGCTCGGTGTGCTCGGTGCTCAGTGCTCGGGGTGGTGGGTGCTCAGTACTCGGGGTGCTCAGTGCTCAGTACTCAGGGTGCTGGGTGCTCAGTACTCAGGGTGCTGGGTGCTCATTGCTCGGGGTGCTGGGTCCTCAGTGTTACGGGTGCTGGGTGCTCAGTGCTCGGGGTGCTGGGTGCTCAGTGCTCGGGGCCCTGGGTGTTCAGTGCTCGGGGTGCTCGGTGCTCAGTACTCAGGGTTCTGGGTGCTCAGTGCTCAGGGTGCTCGGTGCTCAGTACTCAGGGTGCTGGGTGCTCAGTGCTCGGGGTGCTGGGTGCTGAGTGCTCAGGGTGCTGGGTGCTCAGTACTCGGGTTGATCGGTGCTCAGTACTCAGGGTGCTGGGTGCTCAGTACTCAGGGTGCGGGGTGCTCAGTGATCAGGGTGCTCTCTGCTCAGTACTCAGCGTGCTTTGTGCTCAGTGCTCAGGGTGCTGGGTGCTCAGTACTCAGGGTGCTGGGTGCTCAGTACTCACGGTGCTGGGTGCTCAGTACTCGGGGTGCTGGGTGCTCATTACTCAGTGTGCTGGGTGCTCAGTGCTCAGGGTACTCGCTGCTCAGTACTCTTTTTGCTGGGTGCTCAGTACTCAGGGTACTGGGTGCTCAGTGCTCGGGGTGCTCGGTGCTCAGTGCTGAGGATGCTCGGTGCTCAGTACTTTTGGTGCTGGGTGCTCGGTACTCAGGGTGCTGGGTGCTCAGTGCTCGGGGTGCTCGATGCTCAGTACTCAGGGTGCTGGGTGCTCAGTGCTCAGGATGCTGGGTGCTCAGTACTCAGGGTGCTCAGTACTCAGTACTCAGGGTGCTGGGTGCTCAGTGCTTGGGGTGTTGGGTGCTCAGTGCTCAGGGTGCTGGGTGCTCAGTGCTCGGGGTGCTGGGTGCTCAGTACTCGGAGTGCTCGGTGATCAGTACTCAGGGTGCTGGGTGCTCAATGCTCAGGTGCTGGGTGCTAAGTATTCAGGTTGCTGGGTGCTCAGTACTCAGGTTGCGCAGTACTCAGGGTGCTGGGTGCTCAGTGCTCGGGGTGCTGGGTGCTCAGTACTCAGGGTGCTCAGTACTCAGGATGCTGGGTGCTCAGTACTCAGGGTGCTGGGTGCTCAGTACTCAGGGTGCTGGGTGCTCAGTCCTCAGGGTGCTAAGTGCTCAGGGTGCTGGGTGCTCAGTGCTCAGGGAGCTCGGTGCTCAGTACTCAGGGTGCTGAGTGCTCAGTACTCAGGGTGCTGGGTGCTCAGTACTCAGGGTGCTGGGTGCTCAGTGCTCGGGGTTTTGGGTGCTCAGTGCTCAGGGTGCTCAGTGCTCAGTACTCAGGGTGCTGGGTGCTCAGTACTCAGGGTGCTGGGTGCTCAGTGTTCGGGGTGCTGGGTGCTCAGTACTCAGGGTGCTGTTTGCTCAGTGCTCGGGGTGCTCGGTGCTCAGTACTCAAGGTGCTGGGTGCTCAGTGCTCACGGTGCTGGGTGCTCAGAACTCAGGGTGCTCAGTACTCAGGGTGCTGAGTGCTCAGTACTCAGGGTGCTGGGTGCTCAGTACTCAGGGTGCTGGGTGCTCAGTACTCAGGGTGCTGGGTGCTCAGTGCTCGGCGTGCTGGGTGCTCATTAATCAGGGTGCTGGGTGCTCAGTACTCAGTGTGCTCAGTGCTTGGGGTGCTGGGTGCTCAGTACTCAGGGTGCTCAGTGCTTGGGGTGCTGGGTGCTCAGTACTCAGGGTGCTGGTTGCTCAGTGCTCAGGGTGCTGGGTGCTGAGTACTCAGGGTGCTGGGTGCTCAGTACTCAGGGTGCTGGGTGCTCAGTGCTCGGGATGCTGGGTGCTCAGTGCTCGGGGTGCTGGGTGCTCAGTGCTCGGGGTGCTGGGTGCTCAGTGCTCAGGGTGCTGGGTGCTCAGTGCTCGGGGTGCTGGGTGCTCAGTGCTCGGGGTGCTCGGTGCTCAGTGCTCGGGGTGCTGGGTACTCAGTACTCGGGGTGCTCATTGCTCAGTACTCGGGGTGCTGGGTGCTCAGTGCTCAGGGTGCTGGGTGCTCAGTGCTCGGGGTGCTGGGTGCTCGGTGCTCAGGTTGCTGGGTGCTCAGTACTCGGGGTGCTGGGTGCTCAGTACTCAGGGTGCTGGGTGCTCATTGCTCGGGGTGCTGGGTGCTCAGTGCTCCGGGTGCTGGGTGCTCAGTGCTCGGGGTGCTGGGTGCTCAGTGCTCAGGGTGCTGGGTGCTCAGTGCTCGGGGTGCTCGGTGCTCAGTACTCAGGGTTCTGTGTGCTCAGTGCTCAGGGTGCTCGGTGCTCAGTACACAGGGTGCTGGGTGCTCAGTGCTCGGTGTGCTCGGTGCTCAGTACGTTGGGTGCTCAGTACTCAGGGTGCTGGGTGCTCAGTGCTCAGGGTGATCGGTGATCACTACTCAGCGTGCACAGTAATCAGGGAGCTGGGTGCTCAGTATTCAGGGTGCTCAGTGCTCGGGGTGCTGGGTGTTCAGTACTCAGGGTGCTGGGTGCTCAGTACTCAGGGTTCTGGGTGCTCATTCTCGGGGTGCTGGGTGCTCAGTGCTCGGGGTTCTGGGTGCTCAGTACTCGGGGTGGTGGGTGCTCAGTGCTCAGCATGCTGGGTGCTCAGTACTCAGGGAGCTCGGTTCTCAGTACTCAGGGGGCTGGGTGCTCGTTCTCGGTGTGCTGGGTGCTCAGTGCTCGGGGTGCTGGGTGCTCAGTGCTCAGGGTCCTCGGTGCTCAGTACTCAGGGTGCTCAGTACTCAGCGTGCTTTGTGCTCAGTGCTCAGGGTGCTGGGTGCTCAGTACTCAGGGTGCTGAGTGCTCAGTACTCACGGTGCTGGGTGCTCAGTACTCAGGGTGCTCAGTACTCAGTACTCAGGGTGCTGGGTGCTCAGTGCTTGGGGTACTGGGTGCTCAGTGCTCAGGGTGCTGGGTGCTCAGTGCTCGGGTTGCTGGGTGCTCAGTACACGGGGTGCTCGGTGCTCAGTACTCAGGGTGCTGGGTGCTCAGTACTCAGGGTGCTGGGTGCTCAGTGCTCAGGGTGCTGTGTGCTCAGTACTCAGGTTGCTGGGTGCTCAGTACTCAGTACACAGGGTGCTGGGTGCTCAGTGCTCAGGGTGCTGGGTTCTCAGTGCTCGGGGTGCTAGGTGCTCAGTGCTCAGGGTGCTGGGTACTCAGTGCTCAGTACACAGGGTGCTGAGTGCTCAGTGCTCGGGGTGCTGGGTGCTCAGTGCTCAGGGTGCTGGGTACTCAGTGCTCAGTACACAGGGTGCTGTGTGCTCAGTGCACAGGGTGCTGGGTGCTCAGTACTCAGGGTGCTCAGTGCTCAGGGTGCTGGGTGCTCAGTGCTCAGGGTGCTGGGTACTCAGTGCTCAGTACACAGGGTGCTGAGTGCTCAGTGCTCGGGGTGCTGGGTGCTCAGTGCTCAGGGTGCTGGGTGCTCAGTTCTCGGGGTGCTCAGTACTCAGGGTGCTGGGTGTTCAGTGCTCAGGGTACTGGGTGCTCAGTTCTCGGGGTGCTCAGTACTCAGGGTGCTGGGTGTTCAGTGCTCAGGGTACTGGGTGCTCAGTTCTCGGGGTGCTCAGTACTCAGGGTGCTGGGTGCTCAGTGCACAGGGTGCTGGGTGCTCAGTACTCAGGGTGCTGGGTCCTCAGTGCTCAGGGTGCTGGGTGCTCAGTTCTCGGGGTGCTCAGTACTCAGGGTGCTGGGTGTTCAGTGCTCAGGGTACTGGGTGCTCAGTACTCAGGGTGCTCGGTGCTTAGTACTCAGGGTGCTGGGTGCTCAGTACTCCGGGTGCTGGGTGCTCAGTGCTCGGGGTGCTCGGTGCTCAGTGCTCAGGGTGCTGGGTGCTCAGTACTCAGGGTGCTCATTGCTCAGGGTGCTGGGTGCTCATTACTCAGGGTGCTGGGTGCTCAGTACTCAGGGTGCTCAGTGATCAGTACTCAGGGTGCTCAGTGCTCAGTACTCAGGGTGCTCAGTGCTCAGGGTGCTGGGTGCTCAGTGCTCGGGGTGCTGGGTGCTCAGTGCTCACGGTGCTGTGTGCTCAGTACTCAGGGTGCTCAGTACTCAGGGTGCTGGGTGCTCAGTGCTCAGGGTGCTGGGTGCTCAGTGCTCAGGGTGCTGGGTGCTCAGAGCTCAGGGTGCTCGGTGCTCAGTGCTCAGGTTGCTGGGTGCTCAATACTCAGGGTGCTGGGTGCTCAGTACTCAGGGTGCTCAGTGCTCAGTACTCAGGGTGCTCAGTGCTCAGGGTGCTGGGTGCTCAGTGCTCGGGGTGCTGGGTACTCAGTCCTCAGGGTGCTGGGTGCTCAGTGCTCAGGGTGCTCGGTGCTCAGTGCTCAGGGTGCTGGGTGCTCAGTACTCAGGGTGCTGGGTGCTCAGTGCTCGGGGTGCTGGGGGCTCAGTACTCAGGGTGCTGGGTGCTCAGTGCTCAGGGTGCTGGGTGCTCAGTGCTCGGGGTGCTGGGTGCTCATTAATCAGGGTGCTGGGTGCTCAGTACTCAGGGTGCTCAGTGCTTGGGGTGCTGGGTGCTCAGTACTCGGGTGCTCAGTGCTTGGGGTGCTGGGTGCTCAGTACTCAGGGTGCTGGTTGCTCAGTGCTCAGGGTGCTGGGTGCTGAGTACTCAGGGTGCTGGGTGCTCAGTACTCAGGGTGCTGGGTGCTCAGTGCTCGGGATGCTGGGTGCTCAGTGCTCGGGGTGCTGGGTGCTCAGTGCTCGGGGTGCTGGGTGCTCAGTGCTCAGGGTGCTGGGTGCTCAGTGCTCGGGGTGCTGGATGCTCAGTGCTCGGGGTGCTCGGTGCTCAGTGCTCGGGGTGCTGGGTGCTCAGTACTCAGGGTGCTGGGTGCTCATTGCTCGGGGTGCTGGGTGCTCAGTGCTCCAGGTGCTGGGTGCTCAGTGCTCGGGGTGCTGGGTGCTCAGTGCTCAGGGTGCTGGGTGGTCAGTGCTCGGGGTGCTCGGTGCTCAGTACTCAGGGTTCTGTGTGCTCAGTGCTCAGGGTGCTCGTTGCTCAGTACTCAGGGTGCTGGGTGCTCAGTGCTCGGTGTGCTCGGTGCTCAGTACGTTGGGTGCTCAGTACTCAGGGTGCTGGGTGCTCAGTGCTCAGGGTGATCGGTGATCACTACTCAGCGTGCACAGTAATCCTGGAGCTGGGTGCTCAGTATTCAGGGTGCTCAGTGCTCGGGTTGCTGGGTGCTCAGTACTCAGGGTGCTGGGTGCTCAGTACTCAGGGTGCTGGGTGCTCATTCTCGGGGTGCTGGGTGCTCAGTGCTCGGGGTGCTGGGTGCTCAGTACTCGGGGTGGTGGCTGCTCAGTGCTCAGCATGCTGGGTGCTCAGTACTCAGGGTGCTCGGTTCTCAGTACTCAGGGGGCTGGGTGCTCATTCTCGGTGTGCTGGGTGCTCAGTGCTCGGGGTGCTGGGTGCTCAGTGCTCAGGGTCCTCGGTGCTCAGTACTCAGGTTGCTCAGTACTCAGCGTGCTTTGTGCTCAGTGCTCAGGGTGCTGGGTGCTCAGTACTCAGGGTGCTGAGTGCTCAGTACTAACGGTGCTGGGTGCTCAGTACTCAGGGTGCTCAGTACTCAGTACTCAGGGTGCTGGGTGCTCAGTGCTTGGGGTACTGAGTGCTCAGTGCTCAGGGTGCTGGGTGCTCAGTGCTCGGGGTGCTGGGTGCTCAGTACATGGGGTGCTCGGTGCTCAGTACTCAGGGTGCTGGGTGCTCTGTACTCAGGGTGCTGGGTGCTCAGTGCTCAGGGTGCTGTGTGCTCAGTACTCAGGTTGCTGGGTGCTCAGTACTCAGGGTGCTGGGTGCTCAGTGCTCAGGGTGCTGGGTGCTCAGTGCTCGGGGTGCTAGGTGCTCAGTACTCAGGGTGCTCAGTGCTCAGTACTCAGCGTTCTGGGTGCTCAGTGCTCAGGGTCCTCGGTGCTCAGTACTCAGGGTGCTCAGTGCTCAGTACTCAGGGTGCTGGGTGCTCAGTGCTCAGGGTGCTGGGTGCTCAGTACTCAGGGTGCTTTGTGCTTAGTACTCAGGGTGCTCGGTCCTCAGTGCTCAGGGTGCTGGGTGCTCAGTACTCAGGGTGCTGGGTGCTCAGTGGTCAGTGTGCTCAGTGCTCAGCAGTCAGGGTGCTCGGTGCTCAGTGCTCAGGGTGCTCAGTGCTCAGTACTCAGGGTGCTCAGTGCTCTGGGTGCTGGGTGCTCAGTGCTCAGGGTGCTGGGTGCTCAGTGCACAGGGTGCTGGGTGCTCAGTACTCAGGGTGCTCAGTGCTCAGGGTGCTGGGTGCTCAGTGCTCAGGGTGCTGGGTACTCAGTGCTCAGTACACAGTGTGCTGAGTGCTCAGTGCTCGGGGTGCTGGGTGCTCAGTGCTCAGGGTGCTGGGTGCTCAGTGCTCAGGGTGCTGGTTGCTCAGTACTCAGGGTGCTGGGTGCTCAGTGCTCAGGGTGCTGGGTGCTCAGTACTCAGGATGCTGGGTCCTCAGTGCTCAGGGTGCTGGGTGCTCAGTGCTCGGGGTGCTCAGTACTCAGGGTGCTGGGTGTTCAGTGCTCAGGGTACTGGGTGCTCAGTACTCAGGGTGCTCGGTGCTTAGTACTCAGGGTGCTGGGTGCTCAGTACTCGGGGTGCTGGGTGCTCAGTACTCAGGGTGCTGGGTGCTCATTGCTCGGGGTGCTGGGTGCTCAGTGCTCTGGGTGCTGGGTGCTCAGTGCTCGGGGTGCTGGGTGCTCAGTGCTCAGGGTGCTGGGTGGTCAGTGCTCGGGGTGCTCGGTGCTCAGTACTCAGGGTTCTGTGTGCTCAGTGCTCAGGGTGCTCGTTGCTCCGTACTCAGGGTGCTGGGTGCTCAGTGCTCGGTGTGCTCGGTGCTCAGTACGTTGGGTGCTCAGTACTCAGGGTGCTGGGTGCTCAGTGCTCAGGGTGATCGGTGATCACTACTCAGCGTGCACAGTAATCATGGAGCTGGGTGCTCAGTATTCAGGGTGCTCAGTGCTCGGGTTGCTGGGTGCTCAGTACTCAGGGTGCTGGGTTCTCAGTACTCAGGGTGCTGGGTGCTCATTCTCGGGGTGCTGGGTGCTCAGTGCTCGGGGTGCTGGGTGCTCAGTACTCGGGGTGGTGGGTGCTCAGTGCTCAGCATGCTGGGTGCTCAGTACTCAGGGTGCTCGGTTCTCAGTACTCAGGGGGCTGGGTGCTCATTCTCGGTGTGCTGGGTGCTCAGTGCTCGGGGTGCTGGGTGCTCAGTGCTCAGGGTCCTCGGTGCTCAGTACTCAGGGTGCTCAGTACTCAGCGTGCTTTGTGCTCAGTGCTCAGGGTGCTGGGTGCTCAGTACTCAGGGTGCTGAGTGCTCAGTACTAACGGTGCTGGGTGCTCAGTACTCAGGGTGCTCAGTACTCAGTACTCAGGGTGCTGGGTGCTCAGTGCTTGGGGTACTGAGTGCTCAGTGCTCAGGGTGCTGGGTGCTCAGTGCTCGGGGTGCTGGGTGCTCAGTACACGGGGTGCTCGGTGCTCAGTACTCAGGGTGCTGGGTGCTCTGTACTCAGGGTGCTGGGTGCTCAGTGCTCAGGGTGCTGTGTGCTCAGTACTCAGGTTGCTGGGTGCTCAGTACTCAGGGTGCTGGGTGCTCAGTGCTCAGGGTGCTGGGTGCTCAGTGCTCGGGGTGCTAGGTGCTCAGTACTCAGGGTGCTCAGTGCTCAGTACTCAGCGTTCTGGGTGCTCAGTGCTCAGGGTCCTCGGTGCTCAGTACTCAGGTTGCTCAGTGCTCAGTACTCAGGGTGCTGGGTGCTCAGTGCTCAGGGTGCTGGGTGCTCAGTACTCAGGGTGCTTTGTGCTTAGTACTCAGGGTGCTCGGTCCTCAGTGCTCAGGGTGCTGGGTGCTCAGTACTCAGGGTGCTGGGTGCTCAGTGGTCAGGGTGCTCAGTGCTCAGCAGTCAGGGTGCTCGGTGCTCAGTGCTCAGGGTGCTCAGTGCTCAGTACTCAGGGTGCTCAGTGCTCAGGGTGCTGGGTGCTCAGTGCTCAGGGTGCTGGGTGCTCAGTGCACAGGGTGCTGGGTGCTCAGTACTCAGGGTGCTCAGTGCTCAGGGTGCTGGGTGCTCAGTGCTCAGGGTGCTGGGTACTCAGTGCTCAGTACACAGTGTGCTGAGTGCTCAGTGCTCGGGGTGCTGGGTGCTCAGTGCTCAGGGTGCTGGTTGCTCAGTACTCAGGGTGCTGGTTGCTCAGTGCTCAGGGTGCTGGGTGCTCAGTACTCAGGATGCTGGGTCCTCAGTGCTCAGGGTGCTGGGTGCTCAGTGCTCGGGGTGCTCAGTACTCAGGGTGCTGGGTGTTCAGTGCTCAGGGTACTGGGTGCTCAGTACTCAGGGTGCTCGGTGCTTAGTACTCAGGGTGCTGGGTGCTCAGTACTCCGGGTGCTGGGTGCTCAGTGCTCCGGGTGCTCAGTGCTCAGTGCTCAGGGTGCTGGGTGCTCAGTACTCAGGGTGCTCATTGCTCAGGGTGCTGGGTGCTCATTACTCAGGGTCCTGGGTGCTCAGTACTCAGGGTGCTCAGTGATCAGTACTCAGGGTGCTCAGTGCACAGTACTCAGGTTGCTCAGTGCTCTGGGTGCTGGGTGCTCAGTGCTCAGGGTGCTGGGTGCTCAGTGCACAGGGTGCTGGGTGCTCAGTACTCAGGGTGCTCAGTGCTCAGGGTGCTGGGTGCTCAGTGCTCAGGGTGCTGGGTGCTCAGTACTCAGGGTGCTGGGTGCTCAGTTCTCAGGGTGCTGGGTGCTCAGTACTCAGGGTGCTGGGTCCTCAGTGCTCAGGGTGCTGGGTGCTCAGTGCTCGGGGTGCTCAGTACTCAGGGTGCTGGGTGTTCAGTGCTCAGGGTACTGGGTGCTCAGTACTCAGGGTGCTCGGTGCTTAGTACTCAGGGTGCTGGATGCTCAGTACTCCGGGTGCTGGGTGCTCAGTGCTCGGGGTGCTCGGTGCTCAGTGCTCAGGGTGCTGGGTGCTCAGTACTCAGGGTGCTCATTGCTCAGGGTGCTGGGTGCTCATTACTCAGGGTGCTGGGTGCTCAGTACTCAGGGTGCTCAGTGCTCAGTACTCAGGGTGCTCAGTGCTCAGTACTCATGGTGCTCAGTGCTCAGGGTGCTGGGTGCTCAGTGCTCGGGGTGCTGGGTGCTCAGTGCTCACGGTGCTGTGTGCTCAGTACTCAGGGTGCTCAGTACTCAGGGTGCTGGGTGCTCAGTGCTCAGGGTGCTGGGTGCTCAGTGCTCAGGGTGCTGGGTGCTCAGAGCTCAGGGTGCTCGGTGCTCAGTGCTCAGGTTGCTGGGTGCTCAATACTCAGGGTGCTGGGTGCTCAGTACTCAGGGTGCTCAGTGGTCAGTACTCAGGGTGCTCAGTGCTCAGGGTGCTGGGTGCTCAGTGCTCGGGGTGCTGGGTCCTCAGTCCTCAGGGTGCTGGGTGCTCAGTGCTCAGGGTGCTCGGTGCTCAGTGCTCAGGGTGCTGGGTGCTCAGTACTCAGGGTGCTGGGTGCTCAGTGCTCGGGGTGCTGTGGGCTCAGTACTCAGGGTGCTGGGTGCTCAGTGCTCAGGGTGCTGGGTGCTCAGTGCTCGGGGTGCTGGGTGCTCATTAATCAGGGTGCTGGGTGCTCAGTACTCAGGGTGCTCAGTGCTTGGGGTGCTGGGTGCTCAGTACTCAGGGTGCTCATTGCTTGGGGTGCTGGGTGCTAAGTACTCAGGGTGCTGGTTGCTCAGTGCTCAGGGTGCTGGGTGCTGAGTACTCAGGGTGCTGGGTGCTCAGTACTCAGGTTGCTGGGTGCTCAGTGCTCGGGATGCTGGGTGCTCAGTGCTCGGGGTGCTGGGTGCTCAGTGCTCGGGGTTCTGGGTGCTCAGTGCTCAGGGTGCTGGGTGCTCAGTGCTCGGGGTGCTGGGTGCTCAGTGCTCGGGGTGCTCGGTGCTCAGTGCTCGTGGTGCTGGGTACTCAGTACTCGGGGTGCTCAGTGCTCAGTACTCAGGGTGCTGGGTGCTCAGTGCTCAGGGTGCTGGGTGCTCAGTGCTCGGGGTGCTGGGTGCTCGGTGCTCAGGTTGCTTTGTGCTCAGTACTCGGGGTGCTGGGTGCTCAGTACTCAGCGTGCTGGGTGCTCATTGCTCGGGGTGCTGGGTGCTCAGTGCTCCGGGTGCTGGGTGCTCAGTGCTCGGGGTGCTGGGTGCTCAGTGCTCATGGTGCTGGGTGCTCAGTGCTCGGGGTGCTCGGTGCTCAGTACTCAGGGTTCTGTGTGCTCAGTGCTCAGGGTGCTCGGTGCTCAGTACTCAGGGTGCTGGGTGCTCAGTGCTTGGTGTGCTCAGTACGTTGGGTGCTCAGTACTCAGGGTGCTGAGTGCTCAGTGCTCAGGGTGATCGGTGATCACTACTCAGCGTGCACAGTAATCAGGGAGCTGGGTGCTCAGTATTCAGGGTGCTGAGTGCTCGGGGTGCTGGGTGCTCAGTACTCAGGGTGCTGGGTGCTCAGTACTCAGGGTGCTGGGTGCTCATTCTCGGGGTGCTGGGTGCTCAGTGCTCGGGGTGCTGTGTGCTCAGTACTCGGGGTGGTGGGTGCTCAGTGCTCAGCATGCTGGGTGCTTAGTACTCAGGGTGCTCGATTCTCAGTGCTCGGGGTGCTGGGTGCTCAGTGCTCAGGGTCCTCGGTGCTCAGTACTCAGGGTGCTCAGTACTCAGCGTGCTTTGTGCTCAGTGCTCAGGGTGCTGGTTGCTCAGTACTCAGGGTGCTGAGTGCTCAGTACTCACGGTGCTGGGTGCTCAGTATTCAGGGTGCTCAGTACTCAGTACTCAGGGTGCTGGGTGCTCAGTGCTTGGGGTACTGGGTGCTCAGTGCTCAGGGTGCTGGGTGCTCAGTGCTCGGGGTGCTGGGTGCTCAGTACACGGGGTGCTCGGTGCTCAGTACTCAGGGTGCTGGGTGCTCAGTACTCAGGGTGCTGGGTGCTCAGTGCTCAGGGTGCTGTGTGCTCAGTACTCAGGTTGCTGGGTGCTCAGTACTCAGGGTGCTGGGTGCTCAGTGCTCAGGGTGCTGGGTGCTCAGTGCTCGGGGTGCTAGGTGCTCAGTACTCAGGGTGCTCAGTGCTCAGTACTCAGCGTGCTGGGTGCTCAGTGCTCAGGGTGCTCGGTGCTCAGTACTCAGGGTGCTCAGTGCTCAGTACTCAGGGTGCTGGGTGCTCAGTGCTCAGGGTGCTGGGTGCTCAGTACTCAGGGTGCTTTGTGCTTAGTACTCAGGGTGCTCGGTCCTCAGTGCTCAGGGTGCTGGGTGCTCAGTACTCAGGGTGCTGGGTGCTCAGTGGTCAGTGTGCTCAGTGCTCAGCAGTCAGGGTGCTCGGTGCTCAGTGCTCAGGGTGCTCAGTGCTCAGTACTCAGGGTGCTCAGTGCTCTGGGTGCTGGGTTCTCAGTGCTCAGGGTGCTGGGTGATCAGTGCACAGGGTGCTGGGTGCTCAGTACTCAGGGTGCTCAGTGCTCAGGGTGCTGGGTGCTCAGTGCTCAGGGTGCTGGGTACTCAGTGCTCAGTACACAGGGTGCTGAGTGCTCAGTGCTCGGGGTGCTGGGTCCTCAGTGCTCAGGGTGCTGGGTGCTCAGTGCTCAGGGTGCTGGGTGCTCAGTACTCAGGGTGCTGGGTGCTCAGTGCTCAGGGTGCTGGGTGCTCAGTACTCAGGGTGCTCTGTCCTCAGTGCTCAGGGTGCTGGGTGCTCAGTGCTCGGCGTGCTCAGTACTCAGGGTGCTGGGTGCTCATTGCTCGGGGTGCTGGGTGCTCAGTGCTCAGGGTGCTGGGTGCTCAGTGCTCATGGTGCTGGGTGCTCAGTACTCAGGGTGCTGGGTGCTCAGTGCTCAGGGTGCTGGGTGCTCAGTACTCAGGGTGCTGGGTGCTCGGTGCTCAGTACGATGGGTGCTCAGTACTCAGGGTGCTGGGGGCTCAGTACTCAGGGTGCTGGGTTCTCAGTACTCAGGGTGCTCCGTGCTCAGTACTCAGGGTGCTGGGTGCTCAGTGCTCAGGGTGCTGGGTGCTCAGTGCTCAGGGTGCTGGGTGCTCAGTGCTCAGGGTGCTTGGTGCTCAGTGATCGGGGTGCTGGGTGCTCAGTACTCAGGGTGCTGGGTGCTCAGTGCTCGGGGTGCTCGGTGCTCAGTACTCAGTGTGCTGGGTACTCAGTACTCAGGGTGCTGGGTGCTCAGTGCTCGGGGTGCTCAGTACTCAGGGTGCTGTGTGATCAGTGCTCAGGGTGCTGGGTGCTCAGTACTCAGGGTTCTCGGTGCTTAGTACTCAGGGTGCTCGGTGCTCAGTACTCCGGGTGCTGGGTGCTCAGTGCTCGGGGTACTCGGTGCTCAGTGCTCAAGGTGGTGGGTACTCATTACTCAGGGTGATGATTGCTCAGGGTGCTGGGTGCTCCGAACTCAGGGTGCTGGGTGCTCAGTACTCAGGGTGCTCAGTGCTCAGTACACAGGGTGCTCAGTGCTCAGTACTAAGGGTGCTCAGTGCTCAGGGTGCTGGGTGCTCAGTGCTCGGGGTGCTCGGTGCTCAGTACTCAGGGTGCTGAGTGCTCAGTGCTCAGGGTGCTGGGTTCTCAGTGCTCGGGGTGCTCGGTGCTCAGTACTCAGGGTGCTGGGTGCTCAGTGCTCAGGGTGCTGGGTGCTCAGTGCTCAGGGTGCTGGGTGCTCAGTACTCAGGGTGCTCGGTGCTCGGGGTGCTGGGTGTTCAGTGCTCGGGGTGCTCGGTGCTCAGTACTCAGGGTGCTGTGTGCTCATTCTCGGGGTGCTGGGTGCACAGTGCTCGGGGTGCTGGGTGCTCAGTGCTCGGGGTGCTGGGTGCTCAGTACTCAGGGTGCTGGGTGCTCAGTGCTCGGGGTGCTCGGTGCTCAGTGATCAGGGTGCTGGGTGCTCAGTCCTCGGGGTGCTCCGTGCTCAGTGCTCAGGGTGCTGGGTGCTCAGTACTCAGGGTGCTGGGTGCTCAGTACTCAGGGTGCTCAGTGCTCAGGGTGCTGGGTGCTCAGTGCTCGGGGTGCTCGGTTCTCAGTACTCAGAGAGCTGGGTGCTCAGTGCTCGGGGTGCTGGGTGCTCAGTGCTCAGGGTGCTGGGTGCAGAGTACTCAGGGTGCTGGGTGCTAAGTGCTCGGGGTGCTGGGTGCACAGTACTCAGGGTGTTCCGTGCTCAGTACTCAGGGTGCTGGGTGCTCAGTGCTCGGGGTGCTCGGTGCTCAGTACTCAGGGTGCTGGGTGCTCAGTGCTCGGGGTGCTCGGTGCTCAGTACTCAGGGTGCTGGGTGCTCAGTGCTCGGGGTGCTGGGTGCTCAGTGCTCAGTACTCAGGGTGCTGGGTGCTCAGTGATCGGGGTGCTGGGTGCTCAGTGCTCAGTACTCAGGGTGCTGGGTGCTCAGTGCTCAGGGTGCTGCGTGCTCAGTGCTCAGGGTGCTGGGTGCTCAGTGCTCGGGGTGCTGGGTGCTCAGTACTCAGGGTGCTGGGTGCTCAGGGCTCGGGGTGCTCGGTGCTCAGTACTCAGGGTGCTGGGTACTCAGTACTCAGGGTGCTGGGTGCTCAGTGCTCAGGGTGCTCAGTACTCAGGGTGCTGTGTGTTCAGTGCTCAGGGTGCTGGGTGCTCAGTACTCAGGGTTCTCCGTGCTTAGTACTCAGGGTGCTGGGTGCTCAGTACTCCGGGTGCTGGGTGCTAAGTGCTCGGGGTACTCGGTGCTCAGTTCTCAAGGTGCTGGGTACTCAGTACTCAGGGTGATCATTGCTCAGGGTGCTGGTTGCTCGGTACTCAGGTTGCTGGGTGCTCAGTACTCATGGTGCTCAGTGCTCAGTACTCAGGGTGCTCAGTGCTCAGTACTAAGGGTGCTCAGTGCTCAGGGTGCTGGGTGCGCAGTGCTCGGGGTGCTCGGTGCTCAGTACTCAGGGTGCTGGGTGCTCAGTGCTCAGGGTGTTGGGTGCTCAGTGCTCAGGGTGCTGGGTGCTCAGTACTCAGAGTGCTCGGTGCTCGGGGTGCTGGGTGTTCAGTGCTCGGGGTGCTCGGTGCTCAGTACTCGGGGTGCTCAGTGCTCAGTACTCATGGTGCTGGGTGCTCAGTTCTCAGGGTGCTGGGTGCTCAGTACTCAGGGTGCTGGGTGCTCAGTACTCAGGGTGCTGGGTTCTCAGTACTCAGGGTGCTCAGTGCTCAGTACTCAGGGTGCTGGGTGCTCAGTGCTCAGGGTGCTGGGTGCTCAGTACTCAGGGTGCTGGGTGCTCAGTGCTCAGGGTGCTGGGTGCTCAGTTCTCAGGGTTCTCCGTGCTCAGTACTCAGTGTGCTGAGTGCTCAGTGCTCGGGGTGCTCGGTGCTCAGTACTCAGGGTGCTGGGTGCTCAGTGCTCGGGGTGCTCGGTGCTCAGTACTCAGGGTGCTGGGTGCTCAGTGCTCGGGGTGCTTGGTGCTCAGTGCTCGGGGTGACCTGTGCTCAGTACTCAGGGTGCTGGGTGCTCAGTGCTCGGGGTGCTCGGTGCTCAGTACTCAGGGTGCTGGGTGCTCAGTGCTCGGGGTGCTCGGTGCTCAGTACTCAGGGTGCTGGGTGCTCAGTGCTCGGGGTGCTTGGTGCTCAGTGCTCGGGGTGACCTGTGCTCAGTACTCAGGGTGCTGGGTGCTCAGTGCTCGGGGTGCTGGGTGCTCAGTACACAGGGTGCTGGGTGCTCAGTACTCGGGTGCTGGGTGCTCAGTGCTCAGGGTGCTGGGTGCTCAGTGCTCAGGGTGCTGGGTGCTCAGTGCACAGTACTCAGGGTGCTGGGTGCTCAGTGCTCGGGGTGCTGGGTGCTCAGTGCTCAGTACTCAGGGTGCTGTGTGCTCAGTGCTCGGGGGGCTGGGTGCTCAGTGCTCAGGGTGCTGGGTGCTCAGTGCTCAGGGTGCTGGGTGCTCAGTGCTCGGGGTGCTGGGTGCTCAGTACTCAGGGTGCTGGGTGCTCAGTACTCAGGGTGCTGGGTGCTCAGTGCTCGGGGTGCTGGGTGCTCAGTGCTCAGGGTGCTCTGTGCTCAGTGCTCGGGGTGCTGGGTGCTCAGTGCTGAGTACTCAGGGTGCTGTGTGCTCAGTGCTCGGGGTGCTGTGTGCTCAGTGCTCAGGGTGCTGGGTGCTCAGTGCTCAGGGTGCTGGGTGCTCAGTGCTCGGGGTGCTGGGTGCTCAGTACTCAGGGTGCTGTGTGCTCAGTGCTCGGGGTGCTGGGTGCTCAGTGCTCAGGGTGCTGGGTGCTCAGTGCTCAGTACTAAGGGTGCTCAGTGCTCAGGGTGCTGGGTGCTCAGTGCTCGGGGTGCTCGGTGCTCAGTACTCAGGGTGCTGAGTGCTCAGTACTCAGGGTGCTCGGTGCTCGGGGTTCTGGGTGTTCAGTGCTCGGGCTGCTCGGTGCTCAGTACTCGGGGTGCTCAGTGCTCAGTACTCAGGGTGCTGGGTGCTCAGTGCTCAGGGTGCTGGGTGCTCAGTCCTCAGGGTGCTGGGTGCTCGGTGCTCAGTACGATGGGTGCTCAGTACTCAGGGTGCTGGGTGCTCAGTACTCAGGGTGCTGGGTTCTCAGTACTCAGGGTGCTCGGTGCTCAGTACTCAGGGTGCTGGGTGCTCAGTGCTCAGGGTGCTGGGTGCTCAGTACTCAGGGTGCTGGGTGCTCAGTGCTCAGGGTGCTGGGTGCTCAGTACTCAGGGTGCTCGATGCTCAGTACTCAGGGTGCTGGGTGCTCAGTGCTCAGGGTCCTTTGTGCTCAGTACTCAGGGTGCTGGGTGCTCAGTGCTCAGGGTGCTGGGTGCTCAGTGCTCAGGGTGCTGGGTGCTCAGTGCTCAGGGTGCTTGGTGCTCAGTGATCGGGGTGCTGGGTGCTCAGTACTCAGGGTGCTGGGTGCTCAGTGCTCGGGGTGCTCGGTGCTCAGTACTAAGGGTGCTGGGTACTCAGTACTCAGGGTGCTGGGTGCTCAGTGCTCGGGGTACTCGGTGCTCAGTTCTCAAGGTGCTGGGTATTCAGTTCTCAGGGTGATCATTGCTCAGGGTGCTGGGTGCTCAGTACTCAGGGTGCTCGGTGCTCGGGGTGCTGGGTGTTCAGTGCTCGGGGTGCTCGGTGCTCAGTACTCGGGGTGCTCAGTGCTCAGTACTCATGGTGCTGGGTGCTCAGTTCTCAGGGTGCTGGGTGCTCAGTACTCAGGGTGCTGGGTGCTCAGTACTCAGGGTGCTGGGTTCTCAGTACTCAGGGTGCTCGGTGCTCAGTACTCAGGGTGCTGGGTGCTCAGTACTCAGGGTGCTGGGTTCTCAGTACTCAGGGTGCTCGGTGCTCAGTACTCAGGGTGCTGGGTGCTCAGTGGTCAGGGTGCTGGGTGCTCAGTACTCAGGGTGCTGGGTGCTCAGTGCTCAGGGTGCTTGGTGCTCAGTTCTCAGGGTTCTCCGTGCTCAGTACTCAGTGTGCTGAGTGCTCAGTGCTCGGGGTGCTCGGTGCTCAGTACTCAGGGTGCTGGGTGCTCAGTGCTCGGGGTGTTCGGTGCTCAGTACTCAGGGTGCTGGGTGCTCAGTGCTCGGGGTGCTTGGTGCTCAGTGCTCGGGGTGATCTGTGCTCAGTACTCAGGGTGCTGGGTGCTCAGTGCTCGGGGTGCTGGGTGCTAAGTACACAGTGTGCTGGGTGCTCAGTACTCGGGGGCTGAGTGCTCAGTGCTCAGGGTGCTGGGTGCTCAGTGCTCAGGGTGCTGGGTGCTCAGTGCACAGTACTCAGGGTGCTGGGTGCTCAGTGCTCGGGGTGCTGGGTGCTCAGTGCTCAGTACTCAGGGTGCTGTGTGCTCAGTGCTCGGGGTGCTGGGTGCTCAGTGCTCAGGGTGCTGGGTGCTCAGTGCTCAGGGTGCTGGGTGCTCAGTGCTCGGGGTGCTGGGTACTCAGTCCTCAGGGTCCTGGGTGCTCAGTGCTCAGGGTGCTCGGTGCTCAGTGCTCAGGGTGCTGGGTGCTCAGTACTCAGGGTGCTGGGTGCTCAGTGCTCGGGGTGCTGTGGGCTCAGTACTCAGGGTGCTGTGTGCTCAGTGCTCGGGGGGCTGGGTGCTCAGTGCTCAGGGTGCTGGGTGCTCAGTGCTCAGGGTGCTGGGTGCTCAGTCCTCGGGGTGCTCCGTGCTCAGTGCTCAGGGTGCTGGGTGCTCAGTACTCAGGGTGCTGGGTGCTCAGTACTCAGGGTGCTCAGTGCTCAGGGTGCTGGGTGCTCAGTGCTCGGGGTGCTCGGTTCTCAGTACTCAGAGAGCTGGGTGCTCAGTGCTCGGGGTGCTGGGTGCTCAGTGCTCAGGGTGCTGGGTGCAGAGTACTCAGGGTGCTGGGTGCTAAGTGCTCGGGGTGCTGGGTGCACAGTACTCAGGGTGTTCCGTGCTCAGTACTCAGGGTGCTGGGTGCTCAGTGCTCGGGGTGCTCGGTGCTCAGTACTCAGGGTGCTGGGTGCTCAGTGCTCGGGGTGCTCGGTGCTCAGTACTCAGGGTGCTGGGTGCTCAGTGCTCGGGGTGCTGGGTGCTCAGTGCTCAGTACTCAGGGTGCTGGGTGCTCAGTGATCGGGGTGCTGGGTGCTCAGTGCTCAGTACTCAGGGTGCTGGGTGCTCAGTGCTCGGGGTGCTGGGTGCTCAGTGCTCAGGGTGCTGCGTGCTCAGTGCTCAGGGTGCTGGGTGCTCAGTGCTCGGGGTGCTGGGTGCTCAGTACTCAGGGTGCTGGGTGCTCAGGGCTCGGGGTGCTCGGTGCTCAGTACTCAGGGTGCTGGGTACTCAGTACTCAGGGTGCTGGGTGCTCAGTGCTCAGGGTGCTCAGTACTCAGGGTGCTGTGTGTTCAGTGCTCAGGGTGCTGGGTGCTCAGTACTCAGGGTTCTCCGTGCTTAGTACTCAGGGTGCTGGGTGCTCAGTACTCCGGGTGCTGGGTGCTAAGTGCTCGGGGTACTCGGTGCTCAGTTCTCAAGGTGCTGGGTACTCAGTACTCAGGGTGATCATTGCTCAGGGTGCTGGTTGCTCGGTACTCAGGTTGCTGGGTGCTCAGTACTCATGGTGCTCAGTGCTCAGTACTCAGGGTGCTCAGTGCTCAGTACTAAGGGTGCTCAGTGCTCAGGGTGCTGGGTGCGCAGTGCTCGGGGTGCTCGGTGCTCAGTACTCAGGGTGCTGGGTGCTCAGTGCTCAGGGTGTTGGGTGCTCAGTGCTCAGGGTGCTGGGTGCTCAGTACTCAGAGTGCTCGGTGCTCGGGGTGCTGGGTGTTCAGTGCTCGGGGTGCTCGGTGCTCAGTACTCGGGGTGCTCAGTGCTCAGTACTCATGGTGCTGGGTGCTCAGTTCTCAGGGTGCTGGGTGCTCAGTACTCAGGGTGCTGGGTGCTCAGTACTCAGGGTGCTGGGTTCTCAGTACTCAGGGTGCTCGGTGCTCAGTACTCAGGGTGCTGGGTGCTCAGTACTCAGGGTGCTGGGTTCTCAGTACTCAGGGTGCTCAGTGCTCAGTACTCAGGGTGCTGGGTGCTCAGTGCTCAGGGTGCTGGGTGCTCAGTACTCAGGGTGCTGGGTGCTCAGTGCTCAGGGTGCTGGGTGCTCAGTTCTCAGGGTTCTCCGTGCTCAGTACTCAGTGTGCTGAGTGCTCAGTGCTCGGGGTGCTCGGTGCTCAGTACTCAGGGTGCTGGGTGCTCAGTGCTCGGGGTGCTCGGTGCTCAGTACTCAGGGTGCTGGGTGCTCAGTGCTCGGGGTGCTTGGTGCTCAGTGCTCGGGGTGACCTGTGCTCAGTACTCAGGGTGCTGGGTGCTCAGTGCTCGGGGTGCTCGGTGCTCAGTACTCAGGGTGCTGGGTGCTCAGTGCTCGGGGTGCTCGGTGCTCAGTACTCAGGGTGCTGGGTGCTCAGTGCTCGGGGTGCTTGGTGCTCAGTGCTCGGGGTGACCTGTGCTCAGTACTCAGGGTGCTGGGTGCTCAGTGCTCGGGGTGCTGGGTGCTCAGTACACAGGGTGCTGGGTGCTCAGTACTCGGGTGCTGGGTGCTCAGTGCTCAGGGTGCTGGGTGCTCAGTGCTCAGGGTGCTGGGTGCTCAGTGCACAGTACTCAGGGTGCTGGGTGCTCAGTGCTCGGGGTGCTGGGTGCTCAGTGCTCAGTACTCAGGGTGCTGTGTGCTCAGTGCTCGGGGGGCTGGGTGCTCAGTGCTCAGGGTGCTGGGTGCTCAGTGCTCAGGGTGCTGGGTGCTCAGTGCTCGGGGTGCTGGGTGCTCAGTACTCAGGGTGCTGGGTGCTCAGTACTCAGGGTGCTGGGTGCTCAGTGCTCGGGGTGCTGGGTGCTCAGTGCTCAGGGTGCTCTGTGCTCAGTGCTCGGGGTGCTGGGTGCTCAGTGCTGAGTACTCAGGGTGCTGTGTGCTCAGTGCTCGGGGTGCTGTGTGCTCAGTGCTCAGGGTGCTGGGTGCTCAGTGCTCAGGGTGCTGGGTGCTCAGTGCTCGGGGTGCTGGGTGCTCAGTACTCAGGGTGCTGTGTGCTCAGTGCTCGGGGTGCTGGGTGCTCAGTGCTCAGGGTGCTGGGTGCTCAGTGCTCAGTACTAAGGGTGCTCAGTGCTCAGGGTGCTGGGTGCTCAGTGCTCGGGGTGCTCGGTGCTCAGTACTCAGGGTGCTGAGTGCTCAGTACTCAGGGTGCTCGGTGCTCGGGGTTCTGGGTGTTCAGTGCTCGGGCTGCTCGGTGCTCAGTACTCGGAGTGCTCAGTGCTCAGTACTCAGGGTGCTGGGTGCTCAGTGCTCAGGGTGCTGGGTGCTCAGTCCTCAGGGTGCTGGGTGCTCGGTGCTCAGTACGATGGGTGCTCAGTACTCAGGGTGCTGGGTGCTCAGTACTCAGGGTGCTGGGTTCTCAGTACTCAGGGTGCTCGGTGCTCAGTACTCAGGGTGCTGGGTGCTCAGTGCTCAGGGTGCTGGGTGCTCAGTACTCAGGGTGCTGGGTGCTCAGTGCTCAGGGTGCTGGGTGCTCAGTACTCAGGGTGCTCGATGCTCAGTACTCAGGGTGCTGGGTGCTCAGTGCTCAGGGTCCTTTGTGCTCAGTACTCAGGGTGCTGGGTGCTCAGTGCTCAGGGTGCTGGGTGCTCAGTGCTCAGGGTGCTGGGTGCTCAGTGCTCAGGGTGCTTGGTGCTCAGTGATCGGGGTGCTGGGTGCTCAGTACTCAGGGTGCTGGGTGCTCAGTGCTCGGGGTGCTCGGTGCTCAGTACTAAGGGTGCTGGGTACTCAGTACTCAGGGTGCTGGGTGCTCAGTGCTCGGGGTACTCGGTGCTCAGTTCTCAAGGTGCTGGGTATTCAGTTCTCAGGGTGATCATTGCTCAGGGTGCTGGGTGCTCAGTACTCAGGGTGCTCGGTGCTCGGGGTGCTGGGTGTTCAGTGCTCGGGGTGCTCGGTGCTCAGTACTCGGGGTGCTCAGTGCTCAGTACTCATGGTGCTGGGTGCTCAGTTCTCAGGGTGCTGGGTGCTCAGTACTCAGGGTGCTGGGTGCTCAGTACTCAGGGTGCTGGGTTCTCAGTACTCAGGGTGCTCGGTGCTCAGTACTCAGGGTGCTGGGTGCTCAGTACTCAGGGTGCTGGGTTCTCAGTACTCAGGGTGCTCGGTGCTCAGTACTCAGGGTGCTGGGTGCTCAGTGGTCAGGGTGCTGGGTGCTCAGTACTCAGGGTGCTGGGTGCTCAGTGCTCAGGGTGCTTGGTGCTCAGTTCTCAGGGTTCTCCGTGCTCAGTACTCAGTGTGCTGAGTGCTCAGTGCTCGGGGTGCTCGGTGCTCAGTACTCAGGGTGCTGGGTGCTCAGTGCTCGGGGTGTTCGGTGCTCAGTACTCAGGGTGCTGGGTGCTCAGTGCTCGGGGTGCTTGGTGCTCAGTGCTCGGGGTGATCTGTGCTCAGTACTCAGGGTGCTGGGTGCTCAGTGCTCGGGGTGCTGGGTGCTAAGTACACAGTGTGCTGGGTGCTCAGTACTCGGGGGCTGAGTGCTCAGTGCTCAGGGTGCTGGGTGCTCAGTGCTCAGGGTGCTGGGTGCTCAGTGCACAGTACTCAGGGTGCTGGGTGCTCAGTGCTCGGGGTGCTGGGTGCTCAGTGCTCAGTACTCAGGGTGCTGTGTGCTCAGTGCTCGGGGTGCTGGGTGCTCAGTGCTCAGGGTGCTGGGTGCTCAGTGCTCAGGGTGCTGGGTGCTCAGTGCTCGGGGTGCTGGGTACTCAGTCCTCAGGGTCCTGGGTGCTCAGTGCTCAGGGTGCTCGGTGCTCAGTGCTCAGGGTGCTGGGTGCTCAGTACTCAGGGTGCTGGGTGCTCAGTGCTCGGGGTGCTGTGGGCTCAGTACTCAGGGTGCTGTGTGCTCAGTGCTCGGGGGGCTGGGTGCTCAGTGCTCAGGGTGCTGGGTGCTCAGTGCTCAGGGTGCTGGGTGCTCAGTGCTCGGGGTGCTGGGTGCTCAGTACTCAGGGTGCTGGGTGCTCAGTACTCAGGGTGCTGGGTGCTCAGTGCTCGGGGTGCTCGGTGCTCAGTGCTCAGGGTGCTCTGTGCTCAGTGCTCGGGGTGCTGGGTGCTCAGTGCTCAGTACTCAGGGTGCTGTGTGCTCAGTGCTCGGGGTGCTGTGTGCTCAGTGCTCAGGGTGCTGGGTGCTCAGTGCTCAGGGTGCTGGGTGCTCAGTGCTCGGGGTGCTGGGTGCTCAGTACTCAGGGTGCTGTGTGCTCAGTGCTCGGGGTGCTGGGTGCTCAGTGCTCAGGGTGCTGGGTGCTCAGTGCTCAGTACTAAGGGTGCTCAGTGCTCAGGGTGCTGGGTGCTCAGTGCTCGGGGTGCTCGGTGCTCAGTACTCAGGGTGCTGAGTGCTCAGTACTCAGGGTGCTCGGTGCTCGGGGTTCTGGGTGTTCAGTGCTCGGGCTGCTCGGTGCTCAGTACTCGGGGTGCTCAGTGCTCAGTACTCAGGGTGCTGGGTGCTCAGTGCTCAGGGTGCTGGGTGCTCAGTCCTCAGGGTGCTGGGTGCTCGGTGCTCAGTACGATGGGTGCTCAGTACTCAGGGTGCTGGGTGCTCAGTACTCAGGGTGCTGGGTTCTCAGTACTCAGGGTGCTCGGTGCTCAGTACTCAGGGTGCTGGGTGCTCAGTGCTCAGGGTGCTGGGTGCTCAGTACTCAGGGTGCTGGGTGCTCAGTGCTCAGGGTGCTGGGTGCTCAGTACTCAGGGTGCTCGATGCTCAGTACTCAGGGTGCTGGGTGCTCAGTGCTCAGGGTCCTTTGTGCTCAGTACTCAGGGTGCTGGGTGCTCAGTGCTCAGGGTGCTGGGTGCTCAGTGCTCAGGGTGCTGGGTGCTCAGTGCTCAGGGTGCTTGGTGCTCAGTGATCGGGGTGCTGGGTGCTCAGTACTCAGGGTGCTGGGTGCTCAGTGCTCGGGGTGCTCGGTGCTCAGTACTAAGGGTGCTGGGTACTCAGTACTCAGGGTGCTGGGTGCTCAGTGCTCGGGGTACTCGGTGCTCAGTTCTCAAGGTGCTGGGTACTCAGTACTCAGGGTGATCATTGCTCAGGGTGCTGGGTGCTCAGTACTCAGGGTGCTCGGTGCTCGGGGTGCTGGGTGTTCAGTGCTCGGGGTGCTCGGTGCTCAGTACTCGGGGTGCTCAGTGCTCAGTACTCATGGTGCTGGGTGCTCAGTTCTCAGGGTGCTGGGTGCTCAGTACTCAGGGTGCTGGGTGCTCAGTACTCAGGGTGCTGGGTTCTCAGTACTCAGGGTGCTCGGTGCTCAGTACTCAGGGTGCTGGGTGCTCAGTACTCAGGGTGCTGGGTTCTCAGTACTCAGGGTGCTCGGTGCTCAGTACTCAGGGTGCTGGGTGCTCAGTGCTCAGGGTGCTGGGTGCTCAGTACTCAGGGTGCTGGGTGCTCAGTGCTCAGGGTGCTTGGTGCTCAGTTCTCAGGGTTCTCCGTGCTCAGTACTCAGTGTGCTGAGTGCTCAGTGCTCGGGGTGCTCGGTGCTCAGTACTCAGGGTGCTGGGTGCTCAGTGCTCAGGGTGCTGGGTGCTCAGTGCTCGGGGTGCTGGGTGCTCATTAATCAGGGTGCTGGGTGCTCAGTACTCAGGGTGCTCAGTGCTTGGGGTGCTGGGTGCTCAGTACTCAGGGTGCTCAGTGCTTGGGGTGCTGGGTGCTAAGTACTCAGGGTGCTGGTTGCTCAGTGCTCAGGGTGCTGGGTGCTGAGTACTCAGGGTGCTGGGTGCTCAGTACTCAGGGTGCTGGGTGCTCAGTGCTCGGGATGCTGGGTGCTCAGTGCTCGGGGTGCTGGGTGCTCAGTGCTCAGGGTGCTGGGTGCTCAGTGCTCAGGGTGCTGGGTGCTCAGTGCTCGGGGTGCTGGGTGCTCAGTGCTCGGGGTGCTCGGTGCTCAGTGCTCGGGGTGCTGGGTACTCAGTACTCGGGGTGCTCAGTGCTCAGTACTCAGGGTGCTGGGTGCTCAGTGCTCAGGGTGCTGGGTGCTCAGTGCTCGGGGTGCTGGGTGCTCGGTGCTCAGGTTGCTGGGTGCTCAGTACTCGGGGTGCTGGGTGCTCAGTACTCAGCGTGCTGGGTGCTCATTGCTCGGGGTGCTGGGTGCTCAGTGCTCCGGGTGCTGGGTGCTCAGTGCTCGGGCTGCTGGGTGCTCAGTGCTCATGGTGCTGGGTGCTCAGTGCTCGGGGTGCTCGGTGCTCAGTACTCAGGGTTCTGTGTGCTCAGTGCTCAGGGTGCTCGGTGCTCAGTACTCAGGGTGCTGGGTGCTCAGTGATCGGTGTGCTCAGTACGTTGGGTGCTCAGTACTCAGGGTGCTGGGTGCTCAGTGCTCAGGGTGATCGGTGATCACTACTCAGCGTGCACAGTAATCAGGGAGCTGGGTGCTCAGTATTCAGAGTGCTCAGTGCTCGGGGTGCTGGGTGCTCAGTACTCAGGGTGCTGGGTGCTCAGTACTCAGGGTGCTGGGTGCTCATTCTCGGGGTGCTGGGTGCTCAGTGCTCGGGGTGCTCGGTGCTCAGTACTAAGGGTGCTGGGTACTCAGTACTCAGGGTGCTGGGTGCTCAGTGCTCGGGGTACTCGGTGCTCAGTTCTCAAGGTGCTGGGTACTCAGTACTCAGGGTGATCATTGCTCAGGGTGCTGGGTGCTCAGTACTCAGGGTGCTCGGTGCTCGGGGTGCTGGGTGTTCAGTGCTCGGGGTGCTCGGTGCTCAGTACTCGGGGTGCTCAGTGCTCAGTACTCATGGTGCTGGGTGCTCAGTTCTCAGGGTGCTGGGTGCTCAGTACTCAGGGTGCTGGGTGCTCAGTACTCAGGGTGCTGGGTTCTCAGTACTCAGGGTGCTCGGTGCTCAGTACTCAGGGTGCTGGGTGCTCAGTACTCAGGGTGCTGGGTTCTCAGTACTCAGGGTGCTCGGTGCTCAGTACTCAGGGTGCTGGGTGCTCAGTGCTCAGGGTGCTGGGTGCTCAGTACTCAGGGTGCTGGGTGCTCAGTGCTCAGGGTGCTTGGTGCTCAGTTCTCAGGGTTCTCCGTGCTCAGTACTCAGTGTGCTGAGTGCTCAGTGCTCGGGGTGCTCGGTGCTCAGTACTCAGGGTGCTGGGTGCTCAGTGCTCAGGGTGCTGGGTGCTCAGTGCTCGGGGTGCTGGGTGCTCATTAATCAGGGTGCTGGGTGCTCAGTACTCAGGGTGCTCAGTGCTTGGGGTGCTGGGTGCTCAGTACTCAGGGTGCTCAGTGCTTGGGGTGCTGGGTGCTAAGTACTCAGGGTGCTGGTTGCTCAGTGCTCAGGGTGCTGGGTGCTGAGTACTCAGGGTGCTGGGTGCTCAGTACTCAGGGTGCTGGGTGCTCAGTGCTCGGGATGCTGGGTGCTCAGTGCTGGGGCTGCTGGGTGCTCAGTGCTCAGGGTGCTGGGTGCTCAGTGCTCAGGGTGCTGGGTGCTCAGTGCTCGGGGTGCTGGGTGCTCAGTGCTCGGGGTGCTCGGTGCTCAGTGCTCAGGGTGCTGGGTACTCAGTACTCGGGGTGCTCAGTGCTCAGTACTCAGGGTGCTGGGTGCTCAGTGCTCAGGGTGCTGGGTGCTCAGTGCTCGGGGTGCTGGGTGCTCGGTGCTCAGGTTGCTGGGTGCTCAGTACTCGGGGTGCTGGGTGCTCAGTACTCAGCGTGCTGGGTGCTCATTGCTCGGGGTGCTGGGTGCTCAGTGCTCCGGGTGCTGGGTGCTCAGTGCTCGGGCTGCTGGGTGCTCAGTGCTCATGGTGCTGGGTGCTCAGTGCTCGGGGTGCTCGGTGCTCAGTACTCAGGGTTCTGTGTGCTCAGTGCTCAGGGTGCTCGGTGCTCAGTACTCAGGGTGCTGGGTGCTCAGTGATCGGTGTGCTCAGTACGTTGGGTGCTCAGTACTCAGGGTGCTGGGTGCTCAGTGCTCAGGGTGATCGGTGATCACTACTCAGCATGCACAGTAATCAGGGAGCTGGGTGCTCAGTATTCAGAGTGCTCAGTGCTCGGGGTGCTGGGTGCTCAGTACTCAGGGTGCTGGGTGCTCAGTACTCAGGGTGCTGGGTGCTCATTCTCGGGGTGCTGGGTGCTCAGTGCTCGGGGTGCTGGGTGCTCAGTACTCGGGGTGGTGGGTGCTCAGTGCTCAGCATGCTGGGTGCTCAGTACTCAGGGTGCTCGGTTCTCAGTACTCAGGGGGCTGGGTGCTCATTCTCGGTGTGCTGGGTGCTCAGTGCTCGGGGTGCTGGGTGCTCAGTGCTCAGGGTCCTCGGTGCTCAGTACTCAGGGTGCTCAGTACTCAGCGTGCTTTGTGCTCAGTGCTCAGGGTGCTGGTTGCTCAGTACTCAGGGTGCTGAGTGCTCAGTACTCACGGTGCTGGGTGCTCAGTACTCAGGGTGCTCAGTACTCAGTACTCAGGGTGCTGGGTGCTCAGTGCTTGGGGTACTGGGTGCTCAGTGCTCAGGGTGCTGGGTGCTCAGTGCTCGGGGTGCTGGGTGCTCAGTACACGGGGTGCTCGGTGCTCAGTACTCAGGGTGCTGGGTGCTCAGTACTCAGGGTGCTGGGTGCTCAGTGCTCAGGGTGCTGTGTGCTCAGTACTCAGGTTGCTGGGTGCTCAGTACTCAGGGTGCTGGGTGCTCAGTGCTCAGGGTGCTGGGTGCTCAGTGCTCGGGGTGCTAGGTGCTCAGTACTCAGGGTGCTCAGTGCTCAGTACTCAGCGTACTGGGTGCTCAGTGCTCAGGGTGCTGGGTGCTCAGTACTCAGGGTGCTGGGTGCTCAGTGCTCAGGGTGCTGGGTGCTCAGTACTCAGGGTGCTTTGTGCTTAGTACTCAGGGTGCTCGGTCCTCAGTGCTCAGGGTGCTGGGTGCTCAGTACTCAGGGTGCTGGGTGCTCAGTGCTCAGGGTGCTCAGTGCTCCGTACTAAGGGTGCTCAGTGCTCTGGGTGCTGGGTTCTCAGTGCTCAGGGTGCTGGGTGATCAGTGCACAGGGTGCTGGGTGCTCAGTACTCAGGGTGCTCAGTATTCAGGGTGCTGGGTGCTCAGTACTCAGGGTGCTGGGTGCTCAGTGCTCAGTACTCAGCGTGCTGAGTGCTCAGTGCTCGGGGTGCTGGGTGCTCAGTGCTCAGGGTGCTGGGTGCTCAGTGCTCAGGGTGCTGGGTGCTCAGTACTCAGGGTGCTGGGTGCTCAGTGCTCAGGGTGCTGGGTGCTCAGTACTCAGGGTGCTGGGTCCTCAGTGCTCAGGGTGCTGGGTGCTCAGTGCTCGGTGTGCTCAGTACTCAGGGTGCTGGGTGTTCAGTGCTCAGGGTACTGGGTGCTCAGTACTCAGGGTGCTGGGTGCTCATTACTCAGGGTGCTGGGTGCTCAGTACTCCGGGTGCTGGGTGCTCAGTGCTCGGGGTGCTCGGTGCTCAGTTCTCAGGGTGCTTTGTGCTCAGTACTCAGGGTGCTCAGTGCTCAGGGTGCTGGGTGCTCAGTGCTCGGGGTGCTGGGTGCTCAGTGCTCACGGTGCTGTGTGCTCAGTACTCAGGGTGCTCAGTACTCAGGGTGCTGGGTGCTCAGTGCTCAGGGTGCTGGGTGCTCAGTGCTCAGGGTGCTGGGTGCTCAGAGCTCAGGGTGCTCGGTGCTCAGTGCTCAGGTTGCTGGGTGCTCAATACTCAGGGTGCTGGGTGCTCAGTACTCAGGGTGCTCAGTGCTCAGTACTCAGGGTGCTCAGTGCTCAGGGTGCTGGGTGCTCAGTGCTCGGGGTGCTGGGTACTCAGTCCTCAGGGTGCTGGGTGCTCAGTGCTCAGGGTGCTCGGTGCTCAGTGCTCAGGGTGCTGGGTGATCAGTACTCAGGGTGCTGGGTGCTCAGTGCTCGGGGTGCTGGGGGCTCAGTACTCAGGGTGCTGGGTGCTCAGTGCTCAGGGTGCTGGTTGCTCAGTGCTCAGGTGCTCGGTGCTTAGTACTCATGGTGCTCGGTGCTCGGGGTGCTGGGTGCTCAGTGCTCGGTGTGCTGGGTGCTCAGTGCTCGGGGTGCTGGGTGCTGAGTGCTCGGTGTGCTGGGTGCTCAGTGCTCGGGGTGCTGGGTGCTCAGTGCTCGGGGTGCTAAGTGCTCAGTACTCAGGGTGCTCGGTGCTCAGTACTCAGGGTGCTGGGTGCTCAGTGCTCAGGGTGCTGGGTGCTCAGTACTCAGGGTGCTGGGTGCTCGGTGCTCAGCACACTGGGTGCTCAGTACTCAGGGTGCTGGGTGCTCAGTACTCAGGGTGCTCGGTGCTCAATACTCAGGGTGCTTGGTGCTCAGTTCTCGGGGTGCTGGGTGCTCATTAATCAGGGTGCTCAGTGCTCAGTACTCAGGGTGCTCAGTGCTCAGTACTCAGTGTGCTGGGTGCTCAGTGCTCAGGGTGCTGGGTGCTCAGTGATCAGGGTGCTGGGTGCTCAGTACTCAGGGTGCTGGGTGCTCAGTGGTCAGTGTGCTCAGTGCTCAGCACTCAGGGTGCTCGGTGCTCAGTGCTCAGGGTGCTGGGTGCTCAGTGCTCAGGGTGCTCAGTGCTCCGTACTAAGGGTGCTCAGTGCTCTGGGTGCTGGGTTCTCAGTGCTCAGGGTGCTGGGTGATCAGTGCACAGGGTGCTGGGTGCTCAGTACTCAGGGTGCTCAGTATTCAGGGTGCTGGGTGCTCAGTACTCAGGGTGCTGGGTGCTCAGTGCTCAGTACTCAGCGTGCTGAGTGCTCAGTGCTCGGGGTGCTGGGTGCTCAGTGCTCAGGGTGCTGGGTGCTCAGTGCTCAGGGTGCTGGGTGCTCAGTACTCAGGGTGCTGGGTGCTCAGTGCTCAGGGTGCTGGGTGCTCAGTACTCAGGGTGCTGGGTCCTCAGTGCTCAGGGTGCTGGGTGCTCAGTGCTCGGTGTGCTCAGTACTCAGGGTGCTGGGTGTTCAGTGCTCAGGGTACTGGGTGCTCAGTACTCAGGGTGCTCATTGCTCAGGGTGCTGGGTGCTCATTACTCAGGGTGCTGGGTGCTCAGTACTCCGGGTGCTGGGTGCTCAGTGCTCGGGGTGCTCGGTGCTCAGTTCTCAGGGTGCTTTGTGCTCAGTACTCAGGGTGCTCAGTGCTCAGGGTGCTGGGTGCTCAGTGCTCGGGGTGCTGGGTGCTCAGTGCTCACGGTGCTGTGTGCTCAGTACTCAGGGTGCTCAGTACTCAGGGTGCTGGGTGCTCAGTGCTCAGGGTGCTGGGTGCTCAGTGCTCAGGGTGCTGGGTGCTCAGAGCTCAGGGTGCTCGGTGCTCAGTGCTCAGGTTGCTGGGTGCTCAATACTCAGGGTGCTGGGTGCTCAGTACTCAGGGTGCTCAGTGCTCAGTACTCAGGGTGCTCAGTGCTCAGGGTGCTGGGTGCTCAGTGCTCGGGGTGCTGGGTACTCAGTCCTCAGGGTGCTGGGTGCTCAGTGCTCAGGGTGCTCGGTGCTCAGTGCTCAGGGTGCTGGGTGATCAGTACTCAGGGTGCTGGGTGCTCAGTGCTCGGGGTGCTGGGGGCTCAGTACTCAGGGTGCTGGGTGCTCAGTGCTCAGGGTGCTGGTTGCTCAGTGCTCAGGGTGCTCGGTGCTTAGTACTCATGGTGCTCGGTGCTCGGGGTGCTGGGTGCTCAGTGCTCGGTGTGCTGGGTGCTCAGTGCTCAGGGTGCTGGGTGCTGAGTGCTCGGTGTGCTGGGTGCTCAGTGCTCGGGGTGCTGGGTGCTCAGTGCTCGGGGTGCTAAGTGCTCAGTACTCAGGGTGCTCGGTGCTCAGTACTCAGGGTGCTGGGTGCTCAGTGCTCAGGGTGCTGGGTGCTCAGTACTCAGGGTGCTGGGTGCTCGGTGCTCAGTACACTGGGTGCTCAGTACTCAGGGTGCTGGGTGCTCAGTACTCAGGGTGCTCGGTGCTCAATACTCAGGGTGCTTGGTGCTCAGTTCTCGGGGTGCTGGGTGCTCATTAATCAGGGTGCTCAGTGCTCAGTACTCAGGGTGCTCAGTGCTCAGTACTCAGCGTGCTGGGTGCTCAGTGCTCAGGGTGCTGGGTGCTCAGTGATCAGGGTGCTGGGTGCTCAGTACTCAGGGTGCTGGGTGCTCAGTGGTCAGTGTGCTCAGTGCTCAGCACTCAGGGTGCTCGGTGCTCAGTGCTCAGGGTGCTCAGTGCTCAGTACTCAGGGTGCTCAGTGCTCTGGGTGCTGGGTGCTCAGTGCTCAGGGTGCTGGGTGCTCAGTGCTCAGGGTGCTGGGTGCTCAGTACTCAGGGTGCTCAGTGCTCAGGGTGCTGGGTGCTCAGTGCTCGGGGTGCTGGGTACTCAGTGCTCAGTACACAGGGTGCTGAGTGCTCAGTGCTCGGGGTGCTGGGTGCTCAGTGCTCATTACTCAGGGTGCTGGGTGCTCAGTGCTCAGGGTGCTGGGTGCTCAGTACTCAGGGTGCTGGGTGCTCAGTGCTCAGGGTGCTGGGTGCTCAGTCCTCAGGGTGCTGGGTCCTCAGTGCTCAGGGTGCTGGGTGCTCAATGCTCGGGGTGCTCAGTACTCAGGGTGCTGTGTGTTCAGTGCTCAGGGTACTGGGTGCTCAGTACTCAGGGTGCTCGGTGCTTAGTACTCAGGGTGCTGGGTGCTCAGTACTCCGGGTGCTGGGTGCTCAGTGCTCGGGGTGCTCAGTGCTCAGTGCTCAGGGTGCTGGGTGCTCAGTACTCAGGGTGCTCATTGCTCAGGGTGCTGGGTGCTCAGTACTCAGGGTGCTGGGTGCTCAGTACTCAGGGTGCTCAGTGCTCAGTACTCAGGGTGCTCAGTGCTCAGTACTCAGGGTGCTCAGTGCTCAGGGTGCTGGGTGCTCAGTGCTCGGGGTGCTGGGTGCTCAGTGCTCACGGTGCTGTGTGCTCAGTACTCAGGGTGCTCATTACTCAGGGTGCTGGGTGCTCAGTGCTCAGGGTGCTCGGTGCTCAGTGCTCAGGTTGCTGGGTGCTCAATACTCAGGGTGCTGGGTGCTCAGTACTCAGGGTGCTCAGTGCTCAGTACTCAGGGTGCTCAGTGCTCAGGGTGCTGGGTGCTCTGTGCTCAGGGTGCTCGGTGCTCAGTACTCAGGGTGCTGGGTGCTCAGTGCTCAGGGTGCTGGGTGCTCAGTACTCAGGGTGCTGGGTGCTCGGTGCTCAGTACACTGGGTGCTCAGTACTCAGGGTGCTGGGTGCTCAGTACTCAGGGTGCTCGGTGCTCAATACTCAGGGTGCTGGGTGCTCAGTTCTCGGGGTGCTGGGTGCTCATTAATCAGGGTGCTCATTGCTCAGTACTCAGCGTGCTGGGTGCTCATTGCTCAGGGTGCTCGGTGCTCAGTACTCAGGGTGCTCAGTGCTCAGTACTCAGTTTGCTGGGTGCTCAGTGCTCAGGGTGCTGGGTGCTCAGTACTCAGGGTGCTTTGTGCTTAGTACTCAGGGTGCTCGGTCCTCAGTGCTCAGGGTGCTGGGTGCTCAGTACTCAGGGTGCTGGGTGCTCAGTGGTCAGGGTGCTCAGTGCTCAGCACTCAGGGTGCTCGGTGCTCAGTGCTCAGGGTGCTCAGTGCTCAGTACTCAGGGTGCCCAGTGCTCTGGGTGCTGGGTGCTCAGTGCTCAGGGTGCTGGGTGCTCAGTGCTCAGGGTGCTGGGTGCTCAGTACTCTGGGTGCTCAGTGCTCAGGGTGCTGGGTGCTCAGTGCTCGGGGTGCTGGGTACTCAGTGCTCAGTACACAGGGTGCTGAGTGCTCAGTGCTCGGGGTGCTGGGTGCTCAGTGCTCATTACTCAGGGTGCTGGGTGCTCAGTGCTCAGGGTGCTGGGTGCTCAGTACTCAGGGTGCTGGGTGCTCAGGGCTCAGGGTGCAGGGTGCTCAGTACTCAGGGTGCTGGGTCCTCAGTGCTCAGGGTGCTGGGTGCTCAATGCTCGGGGTGCTCAGTACTCACGGTGCTGTGTGTTCAGTGCTCAGGGTACTGGGTGCTCAGTACTCAGGGTGCTCGGTGCTTAGTACTCAGGGTGCTGGGTGCTCAGTACTCCGGGTGCTCATTGCTCAGGGTGCTGGGTGCTCAGTACTCAGGGTGCTGGGTGCTCAGTACTCAGGGTGCTCAGTGCTCAGTACTCAGGGTGCTCAGTGCTCAGTACTCAGGGTGCTCACTGCTCAGGGTGCTGGGTACTCAGTGCTCGGCGTGCTGCGTGCTCAGTACTCAGGGTGCTCGGTGCTCAGTACTCAGGGTGCTGGGTGCTCAGTGCTCAGGGTGCTCGGTGCTCAGTACTCAGGGTGCTGGGTGCTCAGTGCTCAGGGTGCTGGGTGCTCAGTACTCAGGGTGCTGTGTGCTCAGTGCTCGTGGTGCTGGGTGCTCAGTACTCAGGGTGCTGGGTGCTCAGTGCTCAGGGTGCTGGGTGCTCAGTACTCAGGGTGCTGGGTGCTCAGTACTCAGGGTGCTCAGTGCTCAATACTCACGGTGCTGGGTGCTCAGTTCTCGGGGTGCTGGGTGCTCATTAATCAGGGTGCTGGGTGCTCAGTACTCAGGGTGCTCAGTGCTTGGGCTGCTGGGTGCTCAGTTCTCAGGGTGCTCAGTGCTTGGGGTGCAGGGTGCTCAGTACTCAGGGTGCTGGTTGCTCAGTGCTCAGGGTGCTGGGTGCTGAGTACTCAGGGTGCTGGGTGCTCAGTACTCAGGGTGCTGGGTGCTCAGTGCTCGGGGTGCTGGGTGCTCAGTGCTCGGGTTGCTGGGTGCTTAGTGCTCGGGGTGCTGGGTGCTCAGTGCTCAGGGTGCTGGGTGCTCAGTGCTCAGGGTGCTGGGTGCTCAGTGCTCGGGGTGCTGGGTGGTCAGTGCTCGGTGTGCTCGGTGCTCAGTGCTCGGGGTGGTGGGTGCTCAGTACTCGGGGAGCTCAGTGCTCAGTACTCAGGGTGCTGGGTGCTCAGTGCTCAGGGTGCTGGGTGCTCAGTGCTCGGGGTGCTGGGTGCTCGGTGCTCAGGTTGCTGGGTGCTCAGTACTCGGGGTGCTGGGTGCTCAGTACTCAGGGTGCTGGGTGCTCATTGCTCGGGGTGCTGGGTCCTCAGTGCTACGGGTGCTGGGTGCTCAGTGCTCGGGGTGCTGGGTGCTCAGTGCTCGGGGCGCTGGGTGCTCAGTGCTCGGGGTGCTCGGTGCTCAGTACTCAGGGTGCTGGTTGCTCAGTGCTCAGGGTGCTCGGTGCTCAGTACTCAGGGTGCTGGGTGCTCAGTGCTCAGTGTGCTCGGTGCTCAGTACGTTGGGTGCTCAGTACTCAGGGTGTTGGGTGCTCAGTGCTCAGGGTGATCGGTGCTAAGTACTCAGGGTGCTCAGTACTCAGGGTGCTGGGTGCTCAGGGCTCGGGGTGCTGGGAGCTCAGTACTCAGGGTGCTGGGTGCTCAGTGCTCGGTGTGCTGGGTGCTGAGTGCTCAGGGTGCTGGGTGCTCAGTACTCGGGGTGCTCAGTGCTCAGTACTCAGGGTGCTGGGTGCTCAGTACTCAGTGTGCTGGGTGCTCAGTGATCAGGGTGCTCTCTGCTCAGTACTCAGGGTGCTGGGTGCTCAGTGCTCACGGTGCTGGGTGCTCAGTACTCAGGGTGCTGGGTGCTCAGTGCTCATGGTGATCGGGGCTCAGTCCTCAGGGTGCTCAGTACTCAGGGTGTTGGGTGCTCAGTGCTCAGGTTGCTCAGTACTCAGGGTGCTGGGTACTCAGTACTCAGGGTGCTGTGTGCTCAGTGCTCGTGGTGCTGGGTGCTCAGTACTCAGGGTGCTGGGTGCTCAGTGCTCAGGGTGCTGGGTGCTCAGTACTCAGGGTGCTGGGTGCTCAGTACTCAGGGTGCTCAGTGCTCGGGGAGCTCGGTGCTCAGTACTCAGGGTGCTGGGTGCTCAGTACTCAGTGCTCGGGGTCCTGGGTGCTCAGCGCTCTGTGTGCTTAGTGCACAGTACTCAGGGTGCTGGGTGCTCAGTATTCAGGGTGCTCAGTGCTCGGGGTGCTGGGTGCTCATTACTCAGGGTGCTGGGTGCTCAGTACTCAGGTTGCTGGGTGCTCATTCTCGTGGTGCTGGGTGCTCAGTGCTCGGGGTGCTGGGTGCTCAGTACTCGGGGTGCTGGGTGCTCAGTGCTCAGCGTGCTGGGTGCTCAGTACTCAGGGTGCTCGGTTCTCAGTACTCAGGGTGCTGGGTGCTCATTCTCGGGGTGTTGGGTGCTCAGTGCTCAGGGTGCTGGGTGCTCAGTGCTCAGGGTCCTCTATGCTCAGTACTCAGGGTGCTCAGTACTCAGCGTGCTTTGTGCTCAGTGCTCAGGGTGCTGGGTGCTCAGTACTCAGGGTGCTGGTTGCTCAGTACTCACGGTGCTGGGTGCTCAGTACTCGGGGTTCTGGGTGCTCATTACTCAGGGTGCTGGGTGCTCAGTGCTCAGGGTGCTCGCTGCTCAGTACTCTTTTTGCTGGGTGCTCAGTACTCAGGGTGCTGGGTGCTCAGTGCTCGGGGTGCTCGGTGCTCAGTGCTCAGGATGCTCGGTGCTCAGTACTTTTGGTGCTGGGTGCTCAGTACTCAGGGTGCTGGGTGCTCAGTGCTCGGGGTTCTCGGTGCTCAGTACTCAGGGTGCTGGGTGCTCAGTGCTCAGGATGCTGGGTGCTCAGTACTCAGGGTGCTCAGTACTCAGTACTCAGGGTGCTGGGTGCTCAGTGCTTGGGGTACTGGGTGCTCAGTGCTCAGGGTGCTGGGTGCTCAGTGCTCGGGTTGCTGGGTGCTCAGTTCTCGGAGTGCTCGGTGCTCAGTACTCAGGGTGCTGGGTGCTAAGTGCTCAGGTGCTGGGTGCTCAGTGCTCGGGGTACTGGGTGCTCAGTACTCAGGGTGCTCAGTACTCAGGATGCTGGGTGCTCAGTACTCAGGGTGCTGGGTGCTCAGTACTCAGGGTGCTGTTTGCTCAGTCCTCAGGGTGCTAAGTGCTCAGGGTGCTGGGTGCTCAGTGCTCAGGGAGCTCGGTGCTCAGTACTCAGGGTGCTGAGTGCTCAGTACGCAGGGTGCTGGGTGCTCAGTACTCAGGGTGCTGGGTGCTCAGTGCTTGGGGTGTTGGGTGCTCAGTGCTCAGGGTGCTCAGTGCTCAGTACTCAGGGTGCTGGGTGCTCAGTACTCAGGGTGCTGGGTGCTCAGTGCTCGGGGTGCTGGGTGCTCAGTACTCAGGGTGCTGGGTGCTCAGTGCTCGGGGTGCTCGGTGCTCAGTACTCAAGGTGCTGGGTGCTCAGTGCTCACGGTGCTGGGTGCTCAGTCCTCGGGGTGCTCCGTTCTCAGTGCTCAGTGTGCTGGGTGCTCAGTACTCAGGGTGCTCGGTTCTCAGTACTAAGGGTGCTCAGTGCACAGTACTCAGGGTGCTCAGTGCTCAGTGCTCGGGGTGCTGTGTGCTCAGTATTCAGGGTGCTGGGTGCTCAGTACTCAGGGTGCTTCGTGCTCAGTGCTCAGTACTCAGCGTGCTGGGTGCTTAGTGCTCGGGGTGCTGGGTCCTCAGTGCTCAGGGTGCTGGGTGCTCAGTACTCAGGGTGCTGGGTGCTCAGTGCTCGGGGTGCTGGGTCCTCAGTGCTCAGGGTGCTCAGAGCTCAGTGCTCGGGGTGCTGGGTGCTCAGTGCTCGGGGTGCTGGGTGCTCAGTGCTCAGGGTGCTGGTTGCTTAGTACTCAGTGTGCTCAGTGCTCAGGGTGCTGGGTGCTCAGAACTCAGGGTGCTTGGTGCTCAGTACTCAGGGTGCTGGGTGCTCAGTACTCAGGGTGCTTGGTGCTCAGTACTCAGGGTGCTGGGTGCTCAGTGCTCAGGGTGCTCGGTGCTCAGTACTCATGGTGCTGGGTGCACATTCTTGGGGTGCTGGGTGCTCAGTGCTCGGGGTGCTGGGGGCTCAGTACTCAGGGTGCTGGGTGCTCAGTGCTCAGGGTGCTGGGTGCTCAGTGCTCAGGGTGCTCGGTGCTTAGTACTCATGGTGCTCGGTGCTCGGGGTGCTGGGTGCTCAGTGCTCGGTGTGCTGGGTGCTCAGTGCTCGGGGTGCTGGGTGCTGAGTGCTCGGTGTGCTGGGTGCTCAGTGCTCGGGGTGCTGGGTGCTCAGTGCTCGGGGTGCTGGGTGCTCAGTACTCAGGGTGCTCGGTGCTCAGTGCTCAGGGTGCTGGGTGCTCAGTACTCAGGGTGCTGGGTGCTCGGTGCTCAGTACACTGGGTGCTCAGTACTCAGGGAGCTGGGTGCTCAGTACTCAGGGTGCTCGGTGCTCAATACTCAGGGTGCTGTGTGCTCAGTTCTCGGGGTGCTGGGTGCTCATTAATCAGGGTGCTGGGTGCTCAGTACTCAGGGCGCTCAGTGCTTGGGGTGCTGGGTGCTCAGTTCTCAGGGTGCTCAGTGCTTGGGGTGCAGGGTGCTCAGTACTCAGGGTGCTGGTTGCTCAGTGCTCAGGGTGCTGGGTGCTGAGTACTCAGGGTGCTGGGTGCTGAGTACTCAGGGTGCTGGGTGCTCAGTGCTCGCGGTGCTGGGTGCTCAGTGCTTGGGTTGCTGGGTGCTCAGTGCTCGGGGTGCTGGGTGCTCAGTGCTCGGGGTGCTCGGTGCTCAGTGCTCGGGTTGCTGGGTGCTCAGTACTCGGGGTGCTCAGTGCTCAGTACTCATGGTGCTCGGTGCTCAGTACTCAGGGTGCTGGGTGCACAGTGCTCGGGGTGCTGGGTGCTCAGTACTCAGGGTGCTCAGTTCTCAGGGTGCTGGGTGCTCAGTGCTCGGGATGCTGGGTGCTCAGTGCTCAGGGTGATCGGTGCTCAGTACTCAGGGTGCTGGGTGCTCAGTACTAGGGGTGCTGGGTGCTCAGTACTCAGGGTGCTGGGTGCTCAGTCCTCAGGGTGCTCAGTGCTCAGGGTGCTCGGTGCTCAGTACTCAGGGTGCTGAGTGCTCAGTACTCAGGGTGCTGGGTGCTCAGTACTCAGGGTGCTGGGTGCTCAGTGCTCAGGGTGTTGGGTGCTCAGTGTTCAGGGTGCTCAGTGCTCATTACTCAGGGTGCTTGGTGCTCAGTACTCAGTGCTCAGGATGCTGGGTGCTAAGTGCTCAAGGTGCTGGGTGCTCAGTGCTCAGGGTGCTCAGTGTTCAGTGCTCAGTACTCAGGGTGCTTGGTGCTCAGTACTCAGGGTGCTGGGTGCTCAGTGCTCGGGGTACCTGGTGCTCAGTGCTCGGGGTGCTTGGTGCTCAGTACTCAGGGTGCTGAGTGCTCAGTGCTCAGGGTGCTGGGTGCTCAGTGCTCAGGGTGCTGGGTGCTCAATACTCAGGGTGCTGGGTGCTCAGTGCTCAGCGTGCTTGATGCTCAGTACTAAGGGTGCTGGGTGCTCAGTGCTCAGGGTGCTGGGTGCTCAGTGCTCGGGGTGCTGGGTGCTCCGTACTCAGGGTGCTGGGTGCTCAGTACTCGGGGTGCTGGGTGCTCAGTGCTCAGCGTGCTGGGTGCTCAGTACTCAGGGTGCTCGGTGCTCAGTACTCAGGTTGCTGGGTTCTCAGTACTCAGGGTGCTGGGTGCACAGTGCTAGGGGTGCTGGGTGCTCAGTGCTCGGGGTCTGGATGCTCAGTACTCAGGGTGCTGGGTGCTCAGTACTCAGGGTGCTCTGTGCTCAGTGCTCAGGGTGCTGGGTGCTCAGTGCTCTGGGTGCTGGGTGCTCCGTGCTCAGGGTGCTGGGTGCTCAGTGCTCAGGGTGCTGGGTGCTCAGTGATCGGCGTGATGGGTGCTGAGTGCTCAGTGTGCTGGGTGCTCAGTGCTCGGGGTGCTCGGTGCTCAGTGCTCAGGGTCCTGGGTGCTCAGTACTCAGGGTGCTGGGTGCTTAGTACTCAGGGTGCTCAGTGCTCAGTACACAGGGTGCTGGGTGCTCAGTGCTCGGGGTGCTGGGTGCTCAGTGCTCAGTACTCAGGGTGCTGGGTGCTCAGTGCTCAGGGTGCTGGGTGCTCAGTACTCAGCGTGCTGGGTGCTCAGTACTCAGGGTGCTGGGTGCTCAGTGCTCAGGGTGCTGGGTGCTCAGTGCTCAGGGTGCTGGGTGCTCAGTGCTCGGGCAGCTCGGTGCTCAGAACTCAGGGTGCTGGGTGCTCAGTACTCAGGGTGCTGGGTGCTCAGTGCTCAGTACACTGGGTGCTCAGTACTCAGGGTGCTGGGTGCTCAGTACTCAGGGTGCTCGGTGCTCAATACTCAGGGTGCTGGGTGCTCAGTTCTCGGGGTGCTGGTTGCTCATTAATCAGGGTGCTGGGTGCTCAGTACTCAGAGTGCTCAGTGCTTGGTGTGCTGGGTGCTCAGTTCTCAGGGTGCTCAGTGCTTGGGGTGCAGGGTGCTCAGTACTCAGGGTGCTGGTTGCTCAGTGCTCAGGGTGCTGGGTGCTGAGTACTCAGGGTGCTGGGTGCTCAGTACTCAGGGTGCTGGGTGCTCAGTGCTCGCGGTGCTGGGTGCTCAGTGCTCGGGTTGCTGGGTGCTCAGTGCTCGGGGTGCTGGGTGCTCAGTGCTCGGGGTGCTCGGTGCTCATTGCTCGGTGTGCTGGGTGCTCAGTACTCGGGGTGCTCGGTGCTCATTGCTCGGTGTGCTGGGTGCTCAGTACTCATGGTGCTCGGTGCTCAGTACTCAGGGTGCTGGGTGCTCAGTGCTCGGGGTGCTGGGTGCTCAGTACTCAGGGTGCTCAGTACTCAGGGTGCTGGGTGCTCAGTGCTCGGGATGCTGGGTGCTCAGTGCTCAGGGTGATCGGTGCTCAGTACTCAGGGTGCTGGGTGCTCAGTACTCGGAGTGCTGGGTGCTCAGTACTCAGGGTGCTGGGTGCTCAGTCCTCAGGGTGCTCAGTGCTCAGGGTGCTGGGTGCTCAGTACTCAGGGTGCTGAGTGCTCAGTACTCAGGGTGCTGGGTGCTCATTACTCAGGGTGCTGGGTGCTCAGTGCTCGGGGTGTTGGGTGCTCAGTGTTCAGGGTGCTCAGTGCTCATTACTCAGGGTGCTGGGTGCTCAGTACTCAGTGCTCAGGATGCTGGGTGCTCAGTGCTCAGGGTGCTGGGTGCTCAGTGCTCAGGGTGCTCAGTGCTCAGTGCTCAGTACTCAGGGTGCTTGGTGCTCAGTACTCAGGGTGCTGGGTGCTCAGTGCTCGGGGTACCTGGTGCTCAGTGCTCGGGGTGCTCGGTGCTCAGTACTCAGGGTGCTGAGTGCTCAGTGCTCAGGGTGCTGGGTGCTCAGTGCTCAGGGTGCTGGGTGCTCAGTACTCAGGGTGCTGGGTGCTCAGTGCTCAGGGTGCTGGGTGCTCAGTGCTCGGGGTGCTGGGTGCTCCGTACTCAGGGTGCTGGGTGCTCAGTACTCGGGGTGCTGGGTGCTCAGTGCTCAGCGTGCTGGGTGCTCAGTACTCAGGGTGCTCTGTGCTCAGTACTCAGGTTGCTGGGTTCTCAGTACTCAGGGTGCTGGGTGCACAGTGCTAGGGGTGCTGGGTGCTCAGTGCTCGGGGTCTGGGTGCTCAGTACTCAGGGTGCTGGGTGCTCAGTACTCAGGGTGCTCTGTGCTCAGTGCTCAGGCTGCTGGGTGCTCAGTGCTCTGGGTGCTTGTTGCTCCGTGCTCAGGGTGCTGGGTCCTCAGTGCTCAGGGTGATGGGTGCTCAGTGATCGGGGTGATGGGTGCTGAGTGCTCAGGGTCCTGGGTGCTCAGTGCTCACGGTGCTCGGTGCTCAGTGCTCAGGGTCCTGGGTGCTCAGTACTTAGGGTGCTGGGTGCTTAGTACTCAGGGTGCTCAGTGCTCAGTACACTGGGTGCTGGGTGCTCAGTGCTCGGGGTGCTGGGTGCTCAGTGCTCAGTACTCAGGGTGCTGGGTGCTCAGTGCTCAGGGTGCTGGGTGCTCAGTGCTCAGGGTGCTGGGTGCTCAGTGCTCGGGGTGCTGGGTGCTCCGTACTCAGGGTGCTGGGTGCTCAGTACTCGGGGTGCTGGGTGCTCAGTGCTCAGCGTGCTGGGTGCTCAGTACTCAGGGTGCTCTGTGCTCAGTACTCAGGTTGCTGGGTTCTCAGTACTCAGGGTGCTGGGTGCACAGTGCTAGGGGTGCTGGGTGCTCAGTGCTCGGGGTCTGGGTGCTCAGTACTCAGGGTGCTGGGTGCTCAGTACTCAGGGTGCTCTGTGCTCAGTGCTCAGGCTGCTGGGTGCTCAGTGCTCTGGGTGCTTGTTGCTCCGTGCTCAGGGTGCTGGGTCCTCAGTGCTCAGGGTGCTGGGTGCTCAGTGATCGGGGTGATGGGTGCTGAGTGCTCAGGGTCCTGGGTGCTCAGTGCTCGGGGTGCTCGGTGCTCAGTGCTCAGGGTCCTGGGTGCTCAGTACTTAGGGTGCTGGGTGCTTAGTACTCAGGGTGCTCAGTGCTCAGTACACTGGGTGCTGGGTGCTCAGTGCTCGGGGTGCTGGGTGCTCAGTGCTCAGTACTCAGGGTGCTGGGTGCTCAGTGCTCAGGGTGCTGGGTGCTCAGTACTCAGCGTGCTGGGTGCTCAGTACTCAGGGTGCTGGGTGCTCAGTGCTCAGGGTGCTGGGTGCTCAGTGCTCAGGGTGCTGGGTGCTCAGTGCTCGGGGAGCTCGGTGCTCAGAACTCATCGTGCTGGGTGCTCAGTACTCAGTGCTCGGGGTCCTGGGTGCTCCGTGCTCGGGGTGCTGGGTGCTCAGTACTCAGGGTGCTGGGTGTTCATTCTCGGGGTGCTGGGTGCTCAGTGCTCGGGGTGCTGGGTGCTCAGTACTCAGGGTGCTGGGGGCTCAGTACTCAGGGTGCTGGGTGCTCAGTACTCAGGGTGCTCGGTTCTCAGTACTCAGGGTGCTGGGTGCTCATTCTCGGGGTGCTGGGTGCTCAGTGCTCGGGGTGCTGGGTGCTCAGTACTCAGGGTGCTGGGGGCTCAGTACTCAGGTTGCTGGGTGCTCAGTACTCAGGGTGATCTGTTCTCAGTACTCAGGGTGCTGGGTTCTCAGTGCTCGGGGTGCTGTGTGCTCAGTTCTCGGGGTGCGCAGTACTCAGGGTGCTGGGTGCTCATTACTCAGGGTGCTAGGTGCTCAGTGCTCGGGGTGCTCGATGCTCAGTACTCGGGGTGCTGGGTGCTCAGTACTCGGGGTGCTGTGTGCTCAGTGCTCAGGGTGCTGGGTGTCCAGTGCTCGGGGTGCTGGGTGCTCAGTGCTGCGGGTGCTGGCTGCTCAGTACTCAGGGTGCTGGGTGCTCAGTACTCAGGGAGCTCGGTGCTCAGTACTAAGGGTGCTCAGTGCTCAGTACTCAGGGTGCTCAGTGCTCAGTGCTCGGGGTGCTGGGTGCTCAGTATTCAGGGTGCTGGGTGCTCAGTACTCAGGGTGCTGGTTGCTCAGTGCTCAGTACTCAGCGTGTGGGGTGCTCAGTGCTCGGGGTGCTGGGTCCTCAGTGCTCAGGGTCCTGGGTGCTCAGTACTCAGGGTGCTGGGTGCTCAGTGCTCGGGGTGCTGGGTCCTCAGTGCTCAGGGTGCTCAGAGCTCAGTGCTCGGGGTGCTGGGTGCTCAGTGCTCGGGGTGCTGGGTGCTCAGTGCTCAGGGTGCTGGTTGCTTAGTACTCAGTGTGCTCAGTGCTCAGGGTGCTGGGTGCTCAGAACTCAGGGTGCTTGGTGCTCAGTACTCAGGGTGCTGGGTGCTCAGTACTCAGGGTGCTTGGTGCTCAGTACTCAGGGTGCTGGGTGCTCAGTGCTCAGGGTGCTCGGTGCTCAGTAACCATGGTGCTGGGTGCTCATTCTCGGGGTGCTGGATGCTCAGTGCTCGGGGTGCTGGGGGCTCAGTACTCAGTGTGCTGGGTGCTCAGTGCTCAGGGTGCTGGGTGCTCAGTGCTCAGGGTGCTGGGTGCTCAGTGCTCTGGGTGCTGGGTGCTCCGTGCTCAGGGTGCTGGGTGCTCAGTGCTCAGGGTGCTAGGTGCTCAGTGCTCAGGGTGCTGGGTGCTCAGTGCTCTGGGTGCTGGGTGCTCCGTGCTCAGGGTGCTGGGTGCTCAGTGCTCAGGGTGCTTGGTGCTCAGTGATCGGCGTGATGGGTGCTGAGTGCTCAGGGTGCTGGGTGCTCAGTGCTCGGGGTGCTCGGTGCTCAGTGCTCAGGGTCCTGGGTGCTCAGTACTCAGGGTGCTGGGTGCTTAGTACTCAGGGTGCTCAGTGCTCAGTACACAGGGTGCTTTGTGCTCAGTGCTCGGGGTGCTGGGTGCTCAGTGCTCAGTACTCAGGGTGCTGGGTGCTCAGTGCTCAGGGTGCTGGGTGCTCAGTACTCAGCGTGCTGGGTGCTCAGTACTCAGGGTGCTGGGTGCTCAGTGCTCAGGGTGCTGGGTGCTCAGTGCTCAGGGTGCTGGGTGCTCAGTGCTCGGGCAGCTCGGTGCTCAGAACTCAGGGTGCTGGGTGCTCAGTACTCAGGGTGCTGGGTGCTCAGTGCTCAGTACACTGGGTGCTCAGTACTCAGGGTGCTGGGTGCTCAGTACTCAGGGTGCTCGGTGCTCAATACTCAGGGTGCTGGGTGCTCAGTTCTCGGGGTGCTGGTTGCTCATTAATCAGGGTGCTGGGTGCTCAGTACTCAGGGTGCTCAGTGCTTGGTGTGCTGGGTGCTCAGTTCTCAGGGTGCTCAGTGCTTGGGGTGCAGGGTGCTCAGTACTCAGGGTGCTGGTTGCTCAGTGCTCAGGGTGCTGGGTGCTGAGTACTCAGGGTGCTGGGTGCTCAGTACTCAGGGTGCTGGGTGCTCAGTGCTCGCGGTGCTGGGTGCTCAGTGCTCGGGTTGCTGGGTGCTCAGTGCTCGGGGTGCTGGGTGCTCAGTGCTCGGGGTGCTGGGTGCTCAGTACTCAGGGTGCTCGGTGCTCATTGCTCGGTGTGCTGGGTGCTCAGTACTCATGGTGCTCAGTGTTCAGTACTCAGGGTGCTGGGTGCTCAGTGCTCGGGGTGCTGGGTGCTCAGTACTCAGGGTGCTCAGTACTCAGGGTGCTGGGTGCTCAGTGCTCGGGATGCTGGGTGCTCAGTGCTCAGGGTGATCGGTGCTCAGTACTCAGGGTACTGGGTGCTCAGTACTCGGGGTGCTGGGTGCTCAGTACTCAGGGTGCTGGGTGCTCAGTCCTCAGGGTGCTCAGTGCTCAGGGTGCTGGGTGCTCAGTACTCAGGGTGCTGAGTGCTCAGTACTCAGGGTGCTGGGTGCTCAGTACTCAGGGTGCTGGGTGCTCAGTGCTCGGGGTGTTGGGTGCTCAGTGTTCAGGGTGCTCAGTGCTCATTACTCAGGGTGCTGGGTGCTCAGTACTCAGTGCTTAGGATGCTGGGTGCTCAGTGCTCAGGGTGCTGGGTGCTCAGTGCTCAGGGTGCTCAGTGCTCAGTGCTCAGTACTCAGGGTGCTTGGTGCTCAGTACTCAGGGTGCTGGGTGCTCAGTGCTCGGGGTACCTGGTGCTCAGTGCTCGGGGTGCTCGGTGCTCAGTACTCAGGGTGCTGAGTGCTCAGTGCTCAGGGTGCTGGGTGCTCAGTGCTCAGGGGGCTCTGTGCTCAGTACTCAGGGTGCTGGGTGCTCAGCGCTCAGCGTGCTTGATGCTCAGTACTAAGGGTGCTGGGTGCTCAGTGCTCAGGGTGCTGGGTGCTCAGTGCTCGGGGTGCTGGGTGCTCCGTACTCAGGGTGCTGGGTGCTCAGTACTCGGGGTGCTGGGTGCTCAGTGCTCAGCGTGCTGGGTGCTCAGTACTCAGGGTGCTCTGTGCTCAGTACTCAGGTTGCTGGGGTCTCAGTACTCAGGGTGCTGGGTGCACAGTGCTAGGGGTGCTGGGTGCTCAGTGCTCGGGGTCTGGGTGCTCAGTACTCAGGGTGCTGGGTGCTCAGTACTCAGGGTGCTCTGTGCTCAGTGCTCAGGCTGCTGGGTGCTCAGTGCTCTGGGTGCTTGTTGCTCCGTGCTCAGGGTGCTGGGTCCTCAGTGCTCAGGGTGCTGGGTGCTCAGTGATCGGGGTGATGGGTGCTGAGTGCTCAGGGTGCTGGGTGCTCTGTGCTCGGGGTGCTCGGTGCTCAGTGCTCAGGGTCCTGGGTGCTCAGTACTCAGGGTGCTGGGTGCTTAGTACTCAGGGTGCTCAGTGCTCAGTACACTGGGCGCTGGGTGCTCAGTGCTCGGGGTGCTGGGTGCTCAGTGCTCAGTACTCAGGGTGCTGGGTGCTCAGTGCTCAGGGTGCTGGGTGCTCAGTACTCAGCGTGCTGGGTGCTCAGTACTCAGGGTGCTGGGTGCTCAGTGCTCAGGGTGCTGGGTGCTCAGTGCTCAGGGTGCTGGGTGCTCAGTACTCAGTGCTCGGCGTCCTGGGTGCTCCGTGCTCGGGGTGCTGGGTGCTCAGTACTCAGGGTGCTGGGTGCTCATTCTCGGGGTGCTGGGTGCTCAGTGCTCGGGGTGCTGGGTGCTCAGTACTCAGGGTGCTGGGGGCTCAGTACTCAGGGTGCTGGGTGCTCAGTACTCAGGGTGCTCGGTTCTCAGTACTCAGGGTGCTGGGTGCTCATTCTCGGGGTGCTGGGTGCTCAGTGCTCGGGGTGCTGGGTGCTCAGTACTCAGGGTGCTGGGGGCTCAGTACTCAGGTTGCTGGGTGCTCAGTACTCAGGGTGATCTGTTCTCAGTACTCAGGGTGCTGGGTTCTCAGTGCTCGGGGTGCTGTGTGCTCAGTTCTCGGGGTGCGCAGTACTCAGGGTGCTGGGTGCTCATTACTCAGGGTGCTAGGTGCTCAGTGCTCGGGGTGCTCGATGCTCAGTACTCGGGATGCTGGGTGCTCAGTACTCGGGGTGCTGTGTGCTCAGTGCTCAGGGTGCTGTGTGTCCAGTGCTCGGGGTGCTGGGTGCTCAGTGCTGAGTGTGCTGGCTGCTCAGTACTCAGGGTGCTGGGTGCTCAGTACTCAGGGAGCTCGGTGCTCAGTACTAAGGGTGCTCAGTGCTCAGTACTCAGGGTGCTCAGTGCTCAGTGCTCGGGGTGCTGGGTGCTCAGTATTCAGGGTGCTGGGTGCTTAGTACTCAGGGTGCTGGTTGCTCAGTGCTCAGTACTCAGCGTGATTGGTGCTCAGTGCTCGGGGTGCTGGGTCCTCAGTGCTCAGGGTGCTGGGTGCTCAGTACTCAGGGTCCTGGGTGCTCAGTGCTCGGGGTGCTGGGTCCTCAGTGCTCAGGGTGCTCAGAGCTCAGTGCTCGGGGTGCTGGGTGCTCAGTGCTCGGGGTGCTGGGTGCTCAGTGCTCAGGGTGCTGGTTGCTCAGAACTCAGGGTGCTTGGTGCTCAGTACTCAGGGTGCTGGGTGCTCAGTACTCAGGGTGCTTGGTGCTCAGTACTCAGGGTGCTGGGTGCTCAGTGCTCAGGGTGCTCGGTGCTCAGTACTCATGGTGCTGGGTGCTCATTCTCGGGGTGCTGGGTGCTCAGTGCTCTGTGTGCTGGGTGCTCAGTGCTCGGAGTGCTGGGTGCTGAGTGCTCGGTGTGCTGGGTGCTCAGTGCTCGGGGTGCTGGGTGTTCAGTGCTCGGGGTGCTGGGTGCTCAGTACTCAGGGTGCTCGGTGCTCAGTACTCAGGGTGCTGGGTGCTCAGTGCTCAGGGTGCTGGGTGCTCAGTACTTAGGGTGTTGGGTGCTCGGTGCTCAGTACACTGGGTGCTCAGTACTCAGGGTGCTGGGTGCTCAGTACTCAGGGTGCTCGGTGCTCAATACTCAGGGTGCTGGGTTCTCAGTTCTCGGGGTGCTGGGTGCTCATTAATCAGGGTGCTGGGTGCTCAGTACTCAGGGTGCTCAGTGCTTGGGGTGCTGGGTGCTCAGTTCTCAGGGTGCTCAGTGCTTGGGCTGCAGGGTGCTTAGTACTCAGGGTGCTGGTTGCTCAGTGCTCAGGGTGCTGGGTGCTGAGTACTCAGGGTGCTGGGTGCTCAGTACTCAGGGTGCTGGCTGCTCAGTGCTCGCGGTGCAGGGTGCTCAGTGCTCGCGGTGCTGGGTGCTCAGTGCTCGGGGTGCTCGGTGCTCAGTGCTCGGGGTGCTGGGTGCTCAGTACTCGGGGTGCTCAGTGCTCAGTACTCATGGTGCTCGGTGCTCAGTACTCAGGGTGCTGGGTGCTCAGTGCTCGGGGTGCTGGGTGCTCAGTACTCAGGGTGCTCAGTACTCAGGGTGCTGGGTGCTCAGTGCTCGGGATGCTGGGTGCTCAGTGCTCAGGGTGATCGGTGCTCAGTACTCAGGGTGCTGGGTGCTCAGTACTCAGGGTGCTGGGTGCTCAGTACTCAGGGTGCTGGGTGCTCAGTCCTCAGGGTGCTCAGTGCTCAGGGTGCTGGGTGCTCAGTACTCAGGGTGCTGAGTGCTCAGTATTCAGGGTGCTGGGTGCTCAGTACTCAGGGTGCTGGGTGCTCAGTGCTCGGGGTGTTGGGTGCTCAGTGCTCAGGGTGCTCAGTGCTCATTACTCAGGGTGCTGGGTGCTCACTACTCAGTGCTCAGGATGCTGGGTGCTCAGTGCTCAGGGTGCTGGGTGCTCAGTGCTCAGGGTGCTCAGTGCTCAGTGCTCAGTACTCAGGGTGCTTGGTGCTCAGTACTCAGGGTGCTGGCTGCTCAGTGCTCGGGGTACCTGGTGCTCAGTGCTCGGGGTGCTGGTTGCTCAGTACTCAGGGTGGTGGGTGCTCCGTACTCAGGGTGCTTGGTGCTCAGTGCTCAGGGTGCTGGGTGCTCAGTGCTCAGCGTGCTTGATGCTCAGTACTAAGGGTGCTGGGTGCTCAGTGCTCAGTGTGCTGGGTGCTCAGTGCTCGGGGTGCTGGTTGCTCAGTACTCAGGGTGCTGGGTGCTCCGTACTCAGGGTGCTGGGTGCTCAGTACTCGGGGTGCTGGGTGCTCAGTGCTCAGCGTGCTGGGTGCTCAGTACTCAGGGTGCTCGGTGCTCAGTGCTTGGGGTGCTGGGTGCTCAGTACTCAGGGTGCTGGGTGCTCAGTGCTCAGGGTGCTGGGTGCACAGTGCTCAGGGTGCTGGGTGCTCAGTACTCAGTGCTCAGGATGCTGGGTGCTCAGTGCTCGGGCTGCTGGGTGCTCAGTGCTCAGGGTGCTGGGTGCTCAGTACTCAGGGTGCTGGGTTCTCAGTACTCAGGGTGCTGGGTGCCCAGTGCTAGGGGTGCTGGGTGCTCAGTGCTCGGGGTCTGGGTGCTCAGTACTCAGGGTGCTGGGTGCTCAGTACTCAGGGTGCTCTGTGCTCAGTGCTCAGGGTGCTGGGTGCTCAGTGCTCTGGGTGCTGGGTGCTCCCTGCTCAGGGTGCTGGGTGCTCAGTGCTCAGGGTTCTGGGTGCTCAGTGATCGGGGAGATGGGTGCTGAGTGCTCAGGGTGCTGGGTGCTCAGTGCTCGGGTGCTCGGTGCTCAGTGCTCAGGGTCCTGGGTGCTCAGTACTCAGGGTGCTGGGTGCTTAGTACTCAGGGTGCTCAGTGCTCAGTACACAGGGTGCTGGGTGCTCAGTGCTCGGGTTGCTGGGTGCTCAGTGCTCAGTACTCAGGGTGATTGGGTGCTCAGTGCTCAGGGTGCTGGGTGCTCAGTACTCAGCGTGCTGGGTGCTCAGTACTCAGGGTGCTGGGTGCTCAGTGCTCAGGGTGCTGGGTGCTCAGTGCTCAGGGTGCTGGGTGCCCAGTGCTCGGGGAGCTCGGTGCTCAGAACTCAGGGTGCTGGGTGCTCAGTACTCAGGGTGCTGGGTGCTCATTCTCGGGGTGCTGGGTGCTCAGTGCTCGGGGTGCTGTGTGCTCAGTTCTCGGGCTGCTCAGTACTCAGGGTGCTGGGTGCTCAGTACTCAGGGTGCTGGGTGCTCAGTGCTCGGGGTGCTGGGTGCTCAGTGCTGAGGGTGCTGGCTACTCAGTGCTCAGTACTCAGGGTGGTGGGTGCTCAGTGCTCAGGGTGCTGGGTGCTCAGTGCTCAGGGTGCTTGGTGCTCAGTTCTCGGGGTGCTCGGTGCTCAGTACTCAGTGATCAGGGTGCTCAGTGCTCAGTGCTCAGGGTGCTGGGTGCTCAGTGCTCAGGGTGCTGGGTACTCAGTGCTCAGGGTGCTGGGTGCTCAGTACTCAGTGTGCTGGGTGCTCAGTGCTCGGGGTGCTGGGTGTTCAGTGCTCAGGGTGCTGGGTGCTCAGTTCTCAGGGTGCTGGGTGCTCAGTACTCGGGGTGCTGTGTGCTCAGTACTCAGGTTGCTAGGTGCTCAGTACTCAGGGTGGTGGGTGCTCAGTGCTCAGGGTGCTGGGTGCTCAGTGCTCGGGGTGCTGGGTGCTCAGTGCTCAGTACTCAGGGTGCTGGGTGCTCAGTGCTCGGGATGCTGGGTGCTCAGTGCTCAGTACTCTGGGTGCTGGGTGCTCAGTGCTCAGGGTGCTGGGTGCTCAGTGCTCAGGGTGCTGGGTACTCAGTGCTCAGGGTGCTGGGTGCTCAGTACTCAGGGTGCTCAGTGCTCAGTACTCGGGGTGCTGGGTGCTCAGTGCTCGGGGTGCTGGGTGCTCAGTGCTCAGTACTCAGGGTGCTGGGTGCTCAGTGCTCAGGGTGCTGGGTGCTCAGTGCTCAGGGTGCTGGGTGCTCAGTGCTCAGGGTGCTGGGTACTTAGTGCTCAGGGTGCTCGGTGCTCAGTGCTCAGGGTGCTCAGTGTTCGGGGTGCTCGGATCTCAGTACTCAGGGTGCTGGGTGCTCAGTGCTCGGGGTGCTGGGTGCTCAGTGCTCAGTATTCAGGGTGCTGGGTGCTCAGTTCTCAGTGTGCTGGGTGCTCAGTGCTCAGGGTGCTGGGTGCTCAGTGCTCAGGGTGCTGGGTGCTCAGTACTCAGGGTGCTGGGTGCTCAGTGCTCGGGGTGCTGGGTGCTCAGTGCTCAGGGTGCTGGGTGCTCAGTACTCAGGGTGCTGGGTACTCAGTACTCGGCGTGCTGGGGGCTCAGTGCTCGGGGTGCTGGGTGCTCAGTACTCAGGGTGCTGGGTGCTCAGTACTCCGGGTGCTGGGTGCTCAGTTCTCGGTGTGCTCGGTGCTCAGTACTCTGTGATCAGGGTGCTCAGTGCTCAGTGCTCAGGGTGCTGGGTGCTCAGTACTCAGGGTGCTGGGTGCTCAGTACCCAGGGTGCTGGGTGCTCAGTACTCAGTGTGCTGGGTGCTCAGTGCTCGGGGTGCTGGGTGTTCAGTGCTCAGGGTGCTGGGTGCTCAGTGCTCAGGGTGCTGGGTGCCCAGTGCTCGGGGAGCTCGGTGCTCAGAACTCAGGGTGCTGGGTGCTCAGTACTCAGGGTGCTGGGTGCTCATTCTCGGGGTGCTGGGTGCTCAGTGCTCGGGGTGCTGTGTGCTCAGTTCTCGGGCTGCTCAGTACTCAGGGTGCTGGGTGCTCAGTACTCAGGGTGCTGGGTGCTCAGTGCTCGGGGTGCTGGGTGCTCAGTGCTGAGGGTGCTGGCTACTCAGTGCTCAGTACTCAGGGTGGTGGGTGCTCAGTGCTCAGGGTGCTGGGTGCTCAGTGCTCAGGGTGCTGGGTGCTCAGTTCTCGGGGTGCTCGGTGCTCAGTACTCAGTGATCAGGGTGCTCAGTGCTCAGTGCTCAGGGTGCTGGGTGCTCAGTGCTCAGGGTGCTGGGTACTCAGTGCTCAGGGTGCTGGGTGCTCAGTACTCAGTGTGCTGGGTGCTCAGTGCTCGGGGTGCTGGGTGTTCAGTGCTCAGGGTGCTGGGTGCTCAGTTCTCAGGGTGCTGGGTGCTCAGTACTCGGGGTGCTGTGTGCTCAGTACTCAGGTTGCTAGGTGCTCAGTACTCAGGGTGGTGGGTGCTCAGTGCTCAGGGTGCTGGGTGCTCAGTGCTCAGGGTGCTGTGTACTCAGTGCTCAGGGTGCTGGGTGCTCAGTACTCAGGGTGCTCAGTGCTCAGTACTCGGGGTGCTGGGTGCTCATTGCTCGGGGTGCTGGGTGCTCAGTGCTCAGTACTCAGGGTGCTGGGTGCTCAGTGCTCAGGGTGCTGGGTGCTCAGTGCTCGGGGTGCTGGGTGCTCGGTGCTCAGGTTGCTGGGTGCTCAGTACTCGGGGTGCTGGGTGCTCAGTACTCAGGGTGCTGGGTGCTCATTGCTCGGGGTGCTGGGTCCTCAGTGCTACGGGTGCTGGGTGCTCAGTGCTCGGGGTGCTGGGTGCTCAGTGCTCGGGGCGCTGGGTGCTCAGTGCTCGGGGTGCTCGGTGCTCAGTACTCAGGGTGCTGGTTGCTCAGTGCTCAGGGTGCTCGGTGCTCAGTACTCAGGGTGCTGGGTGCTCAGTGCTCAGTGTGCTCGGTGCTCAGTACGTTGGGTGCTCAGTACTCAGGGTGTTGGGTGCTCAGTGCTCAGGGTGATCGGTGCTAAGTACTCAGGGTGCTCAGTACTCAGGGTGCTGGGTGCTCAGGGCTCGGGGTGCTGGGAGCTCAGTACTCAGGGTGCTGGGTGCTCAGTGCTCGGTGTGCTGGGTGCTGAGTGCTCAGGGTGCTGGGTGCTCAGTACTCGGGGTGCTCAGTGCTCAGTACTCAGGGTGCTGGGTGCTCAGTACTCAGTGTGCTGGGTGCTCAGTGATCAGGGTGCTCTCTGCTCAGTACTCAGGGTGCTGGGTGCTCAGTGCTCACGGTGCTGGGTGCTCAGTACTCAGGGTGCTGGGTGCTCAGTGCTCATGGTGATCGGGGCTCAGTCCTCAGGGTGCTCAGTACTCAGGGTGTTGGGTGCTCAGTGCTCAGGTTGCTCAGTACTCAGGGTGCTGGGTACTCAGTACTCAGGGTGCTGTGTGCTCAGTGCTCGTGGTGCTGGGTGCTCAGTACTCAGGGTGCTGGGTGCTCAGTGCTCAGGGTGCTGGGTGCTCAGTACTCAGGGTGCTGGGTGCTCAGTACTCAGGGTGCTCAGTGCTCGGGGAGCTCGGTGCTCAGTACTCAGGGTGCTGGGTGCTCAGTACTCAGTGCTCGGGGTCCTGGGTGCTCAGCGCTCTGTGTGCTTAGTGCACAGTACTCAGGGTGCTGGGTGCTCAGTATTCAGGGTGCTCAGTGCTCGGGGTGCTGGGTGCTCATTACTCAGGGTGCTGGGTGCTCAGTACTCAGGTTGCTGGGTGCTCATTCTCGTGGTGCTGGGTGCTCAGTGCTCGGGGTGCTGGGTGCTCAGTACTCGGGGTGCTGGGTGCTCAGTGCTCAGCGTGCTGGGTGCTCAGTACTCAGGGTGCTCGGTTCTCAGTACTCAGGGTGCTGGGTGCTCATTCTCGGGGTGTTGGGTGCTCAGTGCTCAGGGTGCTGGGTGCTCAGTGCTCAGGGTCCTCTATGCTCAGTACTCAGGGTGCTCAGTACTCAGCGTGCTTTGTGCTCAGTGCTCAGGGTGCTGGGTGCTCAGTACTCAGGGTGCTGGTTGCTCAGTACTCACGGTGCTGGGTGCTCAGTACTCGGGGTTCTGGGTGCTCATTACTCAGGGTGCTGGGTGCTCAGTGCTCAGGGTGCTCGCTGCTCAGTACTCTTTTTGCTGGGTGCTCAGTACTCAGGGTGCTGGGTGCTCAGTGCTCGGGGTGCTCGGTGCTCAGTGCTCAGGATGCTCGGTGCTCAGTACTTTTGGTGCTGGGTGCTCAGTACTCAGGGTGCTGGGTGCTCAGTGCTCGGGGTTCTCGGTGCTCAGTACTCAGGGTGCTGGGTGCTCAGTGCTCATGATGCTGGGTGCTCAGTACTCAGGGTGCTCAGTACTCAGTACTCAGGGTGCTGGGTGCTCAGTGCTTGGGGTACTGGGTGCTCAGTGCTCAGGGTGCTGGGTGCTCAGTGCTCGGGTTGCTGGGTGCTCAGTTCTCGGAGTGCTCGGTGCTCAGTACTCAGGGTGCTGGGTGCTAAGTGCTCAGGTGCTGGGTGCTCAGTGCTCGGGGTACTGGGTGCTCAGTACTCAGGGTGCTCAGTACTCAGGATGCTGGGTGCTCAGTACTCAGGGTGCTGGGTGCTCAGTACTCAGGGTGCTGTTTGCTCAGTCCTCAGGGTGCTAAGTGCTCAGGGTGCTGGGTGCTCAGTGCTCAGGGAGCTCGGTGCTCAGTACTCAGGGTGCTGAGTGCTCAGTACGCAGGGTGCTGGGTGCTCAGTACTTAGGGTGCTGGGTGCTCAGTGCTTGGGGTGTTGGGTGCTCAGTGCTCAGGGTGCTCAGTGCTCAGTACTCAGGGTGCTGGGTGCTCAGTACTCAGGGTGCTGGGTGCTCAGTGCTCGGGGTGCTGGGTGCTCAGTACTCAGGGTGCTGGGTGCTCAGTGCTCGGGGTGCTCGGTGCTCAGTACTCAAGGTGCTGGGTGCTCAGTGCTCACGGTGCTGGGTGCTCAGTCCTCGGGGTGCTCCGTTCTCAGTGCTCAGTGTGCTGGGTGCTCAGTACTCAGGGTGCTCGGTTCTCAGTACTAAGGGTGCTCAGTGCACAGTACTCAGGGTGCTCAGTGCTCAGTGCTCGGGGTGCTGTGTGCTCAGTATTCAGGGTGCTGGGTGCTCAGTACTCAGGGTGCTTCGTGCTCAGTGCTCAGTACTCAGCGTGCTGGGTGCTTAGTGCTCGGGGTGCTGGGTCCTCAGTGCTCAGGGTGCTGGGTGCTCAGTACTCAGGGTGCTGGGTGCTCAGTGCTCGGGGTGCTGGGTCCTCAGTGCTCAGGGTGCTCAGAGCTCAGTGCTCGGGGTGCTGGGTGCTCAGTGCTCGGGGTGCTGGGTGCTCAGTGCTCAGGGTGCTGGTTGCTTAGTACTCAGTGTGCTCAGTGCTCAGGGTGCTGGGTGCTCAGAACTCAGGGTGCTTGGTGCTCAGTACTCAGGGTGCTGGGTGCTCAGTACTCAGGGTGCTTGGTGCTCAGTACTCAGGGTGCTGGGTGCTCAGTGCTCAGGGTGCTCGGTGCTCAGTACTCATGGTGCTGGGTGCACATTCTTGGGGTGCTGGGTGCTCAGTGCTCGGGGTGCTGGGGGCTCAGTACTCAGGGTGCTGGGTGCTCAGTGCTCAGGGTGCTGGGTGCTCAGTGCTCAGGGTGCTCGGTGCTTAGTACTCATGGTGCTCGGTGCTCGGGGTGCTGGGTGCTCAGTGCTCGGTGTGCTGGGTGCTCAGTGCTCGGGGTGCTGGGTGCTGAGTGCTCGGTGTGCTGGGTGCTCAGTGCTCGGGGTGCTGGGTGCTCAGTGCTCGGGGTGCTGGGTGCTCAGTACTCAGGGTGCTCGGTGCTCAGTGCTCAGGGTGCTGGGTGCTCAGTACTCAGGGTGCTGGGTGCTCGGTGCTCAGTACACTGGGTGCTCAGTACTCAGGGAGCTGGGTGCTCAGTACTCAGGGTGCTCGGTGCTCAATACTCAGGGTGCTGTGTGCTCAGTTCTCGGGGTGCTGGGTGCTCATTAATCAGGGTGCTGGGTGCTCAGTACTCAGGGCGCTCAGTGCTTGGGGTGCTGGGTGCTCAGTTCTCAGGGTGCTCAGTGCTTGGGGTGCAGGGTGCTCAGTACTCAGGGTGCTGGTTGCTCAGTGCTCAGGGTGCTGGGTGCTGAGTACTCAGGGTGCTGGGTGCTGAGTACTCAGGGTGCTGGGTGCTCAGTGCTCGCGGTGCTGGGTGCTCAGTGCTTGGGTTGCTGGGTGCTCAGTGCTCGGGGTGCTGGGTGCTCAGTGCTCGGGGTGCTCGGTGCTCAGTGCTCGGGTTGCTGGGTGCTCAGTACTCGGGGTGCTCAGTGCTCAGTACTCATGGTGCTCGGTGCTCAGTACTCAGGGTGCTGGGTGCACAGTGCTCGGGGTGCTGGGTGCTCAGTACTCAGGGTGCTCAGTTCTCAGGGTGCTGGGTGCTCAGTGCTCGGGATGCTGGGTGCTCAGTGCTCAGGGTGATCGGTGCTCAGTACTCAGGGTGCTGGGTGCTCAGTACTAGGGGTGCTGGGTGCTCAGTACTCAGGGTGCTGGGTGCTCAGTCCTCAGGGTGCTCAGTGCTCAGGGTGCTCGGTGCTCAGTACTCAGGGTGCTGAGTGCTCAGTACTCAGGGTGCTGGGTGCTCAGTACTCAGGGTGCTGGGTGCTCAGTGCTCAGGGTGTTGGGTGCTCAGTGTTCAGGGTGCTCAGTGCTCATTACTCAGGGTGCTTGGTGCTCAGTACTCAGTGCTCAGGATGCTGGGTGCTAAGTGCTCAAGGTGCTGGGTGCTCAGTGCTCAGGGTGCTCAGTGTTCAGTGCTCAGTACTCAGGGTGCTTGGTGCTCAGTACTCAGGGTGCTGGGTGCTCAGTGCTCGGGGTACCTGGTGCTCAGTGCTCGGGGTGCTTGGTGCTCAGTACTCAGGGTGCTGAGTGCTCAGTGCTCAGGGTGCTGGGTGCTCAGTGCTCAGGGTGCTGGGTGCTCAATACTGAGGGTGCTGGGTGCTCAGTGCTCAGCGTGCTTGATGCTCAGTACTAAGGGTGCTGGGTGCTCAGTGCTCAGGGTGCTGGGTGCTCAGTGCTCGGGGTGCTGGGTGCTCCGTACTCAGGGTGCTGGGTGCTCAGTACTCGGGGTGCTGGGTGCTCAGTGCTCAGCGTGCTGGGTGCTCAGTACTCAGGGTGCTCGGTGCTCAGTACTCAGGTTGCTGGGTTCTCAGTACTCAGGGTGCTGGGTGCACAGTGCTAGGGGTGCTGGGTGCTCAGTGCTCGGGGTCTGGATGCTCAGTACTCAGGGTGCTGGGTGCTCAGTACTCAGGGTGCTCTGTGCTCAGTGCTCAGGGTGCTGGGTGCTCAGTGCTCTGGGTGCTGGGTGCTCCGTGTTCAGGGTGCTGGGTGCTCAGTGCTCAGGGTGCTGGGTGCTCAGTGATCGGCGTGATGGGTGCTGAGTGCTCAGGGTGCTGGGTGCTCAGTGCTCGGGGTGCTTAGTGCTTAGTACTCAGGGTGCTCAGTGCTCAGTACACAGGGTGCTGGGGGCTCAGTGCTCGGGGTGCTGGGTGCTCAGTGCTCAGTACTCAGGGTGCTGGGTGCTCAGTGCTCAGGGTGCTGGGTGCTCAGTACTCAGCGTGCTGGGTGCTCAGTACTCAGGGTGCTGGGTGCTCAGTGCTCAGGGTGCTGGGTGCTCAGTGCTCAGGGTGCTGGGTGCTCAGTGCTCGGGCAGCTCGGTGCTCAGAACTCAGGGTGCTGGGTGCTCAGTACTCAGGGTGCTGGGTGCTCAGTGCTCAGTACACTGGGTGCTCAGTACTCAGGGTGCTGGGTGCTCAGTACTCAGGGTGCTCGGTGCTCAATACTCAGGGTGCTGGGTGCTCAGTTCTCGGGGTGCTGGTTGCTCATTAATCAGGGTGCTGGGTGCTCAGTACTCAGAGTGCTCAGTGCTTGGTGTGCTGGGTGCTCAGTTCTCAGGGTGCTCAGTGCTTGGGGTGCAGGGTGCTCAGTACTCAGGGTGCTGGTTGCTCAGTGCTCAGGGTGCTGGGTGCTGAGTACTCAGGGTGCTGGGTGCTCAGTACTCAGGGTGCTGGGTGCTCAGTGCTCGCGGTGCTGGGTGCTCAGTGCTCGGGTTGCTGGGTGCTCAGTGCTCGGGGTGCTGGGTGCTCAGTGCTCGGGGTGCTCGGTGCTCATTGCTCGGTGTGCTGGGTGCTCAGTACTCGGGGTGCTCGGTGCTCATTGCTCGGTGTGCTGGGTGCTCAGTACTCATGGTGCTCGGTGCTCAGTACTCAGGGTGCTGGGTGCTCAGTGCTCGGGGTGCTGGGTGCTCAGTACTCAGGGTGCTCAGTACTCAGGGTGCTGGGTGCTCAGTGCTCGGGATGCTGGGTGCTCAGTGCTCAGGGTGATCGGTGCTCAGTACTCAGGGTGCTGGGTGCTCAGTACTCGGAGTGCTGGGTGCTCAGTACTCAGGGTGCTGGGTGCTCAGTCCTCAGGGTGCTCAGTGCTCAGGGTGCTGGGTGCTCAGTACTCAGGGTGCTGAGTGCTCAGTACTCAGGGTGCTGGGTGCTCATTACTCAGGGTGCTGGGTGCTCAGTGCTCGGGGTGTTGGGTGCTCAGTGTTCAGGGTGCTCAGTGCTCATTACTCAGGGTGCTGGGTGCTCAGTACTCAGTGCTCAGGATGCTGGGTGCTCAGTGCTCAGGGTGCTGGGTGCTCAGTGCTCAGGGTGCTCAGTGCTCAGTGCTCAGTACTCAGGGTGCTTGGTGCTCAGTACTCAGGGTGCTGGGTGCTCAGTGCTCGGGGTACCTGGTGCTCAGTGCTCGGGGTGCTCGGTGCTCAGTACTCAGGGTGCTGAGTGCTCAGTGCTCAGGGTGCTGGGTGCTCAGTGCTCAGGGTGCTGGGTGCTCAGTACTCAGGGTGCTGGGTGCTCAGTGCTCAGGGTGCTGGGTGCTCAGTGCTCGGGGTGCTGGGTGCTCCGTACTCAGGGTGCTGGGTGCTCAGTACTCGGGGTGCTGGGTGCTCAGTGCTCAGCGTGCTGGGTGCTCAGTACTCAGGGTGCTCTGTGCTCAGTACTCAGGTTGCTGGGTTCTCAGTACTCAGGGTGCTGGGTGCACAGTGCTAGGGGTGCTGGGTGCTCAGTGCTCGGGGTCTGGGTGCTCAGTACTCAGGGTGCTGGGTGCTCAGTACTCAGGGTGCTCTGTGCTCAGTGCTCAGGCTGCTGGGTGCTCAGTGCTCTGGGTGCTTGTTGCTCCGTGCTCAGGGTGCTGGGTCCTCAGTGCTCAGGGTGATGGGTGCTCAGTGATCGGGGTGATGGGTGCTGAGTGCTCAGGGTCCTGGGTGCTCAGTGCTCACGGTGCTCGGTGCTCAGTGCTCAGGGTCCTGGGTGCTCAGTACTTAGGGTGCTGGGTGCTTAGTACTCAGGGTGCTCAGTGCTCAGTACACTGGGTGCTGGGTGCTCAGTGCTCGGGGTGCTGGGTGCTCAGTGCTCAGTACTCAGGGTGCTGGGTGCTCAGTGCTCAGGGTGCTGGGTGCTCAGTGCTCAGGGTGCTGGGTGCTCAGTGCTCGGGGTGCTGGGTGCTCCGTACTCAGGGTGCTGGGTGCTCAGTACTCGGGGTGCTGGGTGCTCAGTGCTCAGCGTGCTGGGTGCTCAGTACTCAGGGTGCTCTGTGCTCAGTACTCAGGTTGCTGGGTTCTCAGTACTCAGGGTGCTGGGTGCACAGTGCTAGGGGTGCTGGGTGCTCAGTGCTCGGGGTCTGGGTGCTCAGTACTCAGGGTGCTGGGTGCTCAGTACTCAGGGTGCTCTGTGCTCAGTGCTCAGGCTGCTGGGTGCTCAGTGCTCTGGGTGCTTGTTGCTCCGTGCTCAGGGTGCTGGGTCCTCAGTGCTCAGGGTGCTGGGTGCTCAGTGATCGGGGTGATGGGTGCTGAGTGCTCAGGGTCCTGGGTGCTCAGTGCTCGGGGTGCTCGGTGCTCAGTGCTCAGGGTCCTGGGTGCTCAGTACTTAGGGTGCTGGGTGCTTAGTACTCAGGGTGCTCAGTGCTCAGTACACTGGGTGCTGGGTGCTCAGTGCTCGGGGTGCTGGGTGCTCAGTGCTCAGTACTCAGGGTGCTGGGTGCTCAGTGCTCAGGGTGCTGGGTGCTCAGTACTCAGCGTGCTGGGTGCTCAGTACTCAGGGTGCTGGGTGCTCAGTGCTCAGGGTGCTGGGTGCTCAGTGCTCAGGGTGCTGGGTGCTCAGTGCTCGGGGAGCTCGGTGCTCAGAACTCATCGTGCTGGGTGCTCAGTACTCAGTGCTCGGGGTCCTGGGTGCTCCGTGCTCGGGGTGCTGGGTGCTCAGTACTCAGGGTGCTGGGTGTTCATTCTCGGGGTGCTGGGTGCTCAGTGCTCGGGGTGCTGGGTGCTCAGTACTCAGGGTGCTGGGGGCTCAGTACTCAGGGTGCTGGGTGCTCAGTACTCAGGGTGCTCGGTTCTCAGTACTCAGGGTGCTGGGTGCTCATTCTCGGGGTGCTGGGTGCTCAGTGCTCGGGGTGCTGGGTGCTCAGTACTCAGGGTGCTGGGGGCTCAGTACTCAGGTTGCTGGGTGCTCAGTACTCAGGGTGATCTGTTCTCAGTACTCAGGGTGCTGGGTTCTCAGTGCTCGGGGTGCTGTGTGCTCAGTTCTCGGGGTGCGCAGTACTCAGGGTGCTGGGTGCTCATTACTCAGGGTGCTAGGTGCTCAGTGCTCGGGGTGCTCGATGCTCAGTACTCGGGGTGCTGGGTGCTCAGTACTCGGGGTGCTGTGTGCTCAGTGCTCAGGGTGCTGGGTGTCCAGTGCTCGGGGTGCTGGGTGCTCAGTGCTGCGGGTGCTGGCTGCTCAGTACTCAGGGTGCTGGGTGCTCAGTACTCAGGGAGCTCGGTGCTCAGTACTAAGGGTGCTCAGTGCTCAGTACTCAGGGTGCTCAGTGCTCAGTGCTCGGGGTGCTGGGTGCTCAGTATTCAGGGTGCTGGGTGCTCAGTACTCAGGGTGCTGGTTGCTCAGTGCTCAGTACTCAGCGTGTGGGGTGCTCAGTGCTCGGGGTGCTGGGTCCTCAGTGCTCAGGGTGCTGGGTGCTCAGTACTCAGGGTGCTGGGTGCTCAGTGCTCGGGGTGCTGGGTCCTCAGTGCTCAGGGTGCTCAGAGCTCAGTGCTCGGGGTGCTGGGTGCTCAGTGCTCGGGGTGCTGGGTGCTCAGTGCTCAGGGTGCTGGTTGCTTAGTACTCAGTGTGCTCAGTGCTCAGGGTGCTGGGTGCTCAGAACTCAGGGTGCTTGGTGCTCAGTACTCAGGGTGCTGGGTGCTCAGTACTCAGGGTGCTTGGTGCTCAGTACTCAGGGTGCTGGGTGCTCAGTGCTCAGGGTGCTCGGTGCTCAGTAACCATGGTGCTGCGTGCTCATTCTCGGGGTGCTGGATGCTCAGTGCTCGGGGTGCTGGGGGCTCAGTACTCAGTGTGCTGGGTGCTCAGTGCTCAGGGTGCTGGGTGCTCAGTGCTCAGGGTGCTGGGTGCTCAGTGCTCTGGGTGCTGGGTGCTCCGTGCTCAGGGTGCTGGGTGCTCAGTGCTCAGGGTGCTAGGTGCTCAGTGCTCAGGGTGCTGGGTGCTCAGTGCTCGGGGTGCTCGGTGCTCAGTGCTCAGGGTCCTGGGTGCTCAGTACTCAGGGTGCTGGGTGCTTAGTACTCAGGGTGCTCAGTGCTCAGTACACAGGGTGCTTTGTGCTCAGTGCTCGGGGTGCTGGGTGCTCAGTGCTCAGTACTCAGGGTGCTGGGTGCTCAGTGCTCAGGGTGCTGGGTGCTCAGTACTCAGCGTGCTGGGTGCTCAGTACTCAGGGTGCTGGGTGCTCAGTGCTCAGGGTGCTGGGTGCTCAGTGCTCAGGGTGCTGGGTGCTCAGTGCTCGGGCAGCTCGGTGCTCAGAACTCAGGGTGCTGGGTGCTCAGTACTCAGGGTGCTGGGTGCTCAGTGCTCAGTACACTGGGTGCTCAGTACTCAGGGTGCTGGGTGCTCAGTACTCAGGGTGCTCGGTGCTCAATACTCAGGGTGCTGGGTGCTCAGTTCTCGGGGTGCTGGTTGCTCATTAATCAGGGTGCTGGGTGCTCAGTACTCAGGGTGCTCAGTGCTTGGTGTGCTGGGTGCTCAGTTCTCAGGGTGCTCAGTGCTTGGGGTGCAGGGTGCTCAGTACTCAGGGTGCTGGTTGCTCAGTGCTCAGGGTGCTGGGTGCTGAGTACTCAGGGTGCTGGGTGCTCAGTACTCAGGGTGCTGGGTGCTCAGTGCTCGCGGTGCTGGGTGCTCAGTGCTCGGGTTGCTGGGTGCTCAGTGCTCGGGGTGCTGGGTGCTCAGTGCTCGGGGTGCTGGGTGCTCAGTACTCAGGGTGCTCGGTGCTCATTGCTCGGTGTGCTGGGTGCTCAGTACTCATGGTGCTCAGTGTTCAGTACTCAGGGTGCTGGGTGCTCAGTGCTCGGGGTGCTGGGTGCTCAGTACTCAGGGTGCTCAGTACTCAGGGTGCTGGGTGCTCAGTGCTCGGGATGCTGGGTGCTCAGTGCTCAGGGTGATCGGTGCTCAGTACTCAGGGTACTGGGTGCTCAGTACTCGGGGTGCTGGGTGCTCAGTACTCAGGGTGCTGGGTGCTCAGTCCTCAGGGTGCTCAGTGCTCAGGGTGCTGGGTGCTCAGTACTCAGGGTGCTGAGTGCTCAGTACTCAGGGTGCTGGGTGCTCAGTACTCAGGGTGCTGGGTGCTCAGTGCTCGGGGTGTTGGGTGCTCAGTGTTCAGGGTGCTCAGTGCTCATTACTCAGGGTGCTGGGTGCTCAGTACTCAGTGCTCAGGATGCTGGGTGCTCAGTGCTCAGGGTGCTGGGTGCTCAGTGCTCAGGGTGCTCAGTGCTCAGTGCTCAGTACTCAGGGTGCTTGGTGCTCAGTACTCAGGGTGCTGGGTGCTCAGTGCTCGGGGTACCTGGTGCTCAGTGCTCGGGGTGCTCGGTGCTCAGTACTCAGGGTGCTGAGTGCTCAGTGCTCAGGGTGCTGGGTGCTCAGTGCTCAGGGGGCTCTGTGCTCAGTACTCAGGGTGCTGGGTGCTCAGCGCTCAGCGTGCTTGATGCTCAGTACTAAGGGTGCTGGGTGCTCAGTGCTCAGGGTGCTGGGTGCTCAGTGCTCGGGGTGCTGGGTGCTCCGTACTCAGGGTGCTGGGTGCTCAGTACTCGGGGTGCTGGGTGCTCAGTGCTCAGCGTGCTGGGTGCTCAGTACTCAGGGTGCTCTGTGCTCAGTACTCAGGTTGCTGGGGTCTCAGTACTCAGGGTGCTGGGTGCACAGTGCTAGGGGTGCTGGGTGCTCAGTGCTCGGGGTCTGGGTGCTCAGTACTCAGGGTGCTGGGTGCTCAGTACTCAGGGTGCTCTGTGCTCAGTGCTCAGGCTGCTGGGTGCTCAGTGCTCTGGGTGCTTGTTGCTCCGTGCTCAGGGTGCTGGGTCCTCAGTGCTCAGGGTGCTGGGTGCTCAGTGATCGGGGTGATGGGTGCTGAGTGCTCAGGGTGCTGGGTGCTCTGTGCTCGGGGTGCTCGGTGCTCAGTGCTCAGGGTCCTGGGTGCTCAGTACTCAGGGTGCTGGGTGCTTAGTACTCAGGGTGCTCAGTGCTCAGTACACTGGGCGCTGGGTGCTCAGTGCTCGGGGTGCTGGGTGCTCAGTGCTCAGTACTCAGGGTGCTGGGTGCTCAGTGCTCAGGGTGCTGGGTGCTCAGTACTCAGCGTGCTGGGTGCTCAGTACTCAGGGTGCTGGGTGCTCAGTGCTCAGGGTGCTGGGTGCTCAGTGCTCAGGGTGCTGGGTGCTCAGTACTCAGTGCTCGGGGTCCTGGGTGCTCCGTGCTCGGGGTGCTGGGTGCTCAGTACTCAGGGTGCTGGGTGCTCATTCTCGGGGTGCTGGGTGCTCAGTGCTCGGGGTGCTGGGTGCTCAGTACTCAGGGTGCTGGGGGCTCAGTACTCAGGGTGCTGGGTGCTAGGTACTCAGGGTGCTCGGTTCTCAGTACTCAGGGTGCTGGGTGCTCATTCTCGGGGTGCTGGGTGCTCAGTGCTCGGGGTGCTGGGTGCTCAGTACTCAGGGTGCTGGGGGCTCAGTACTCAGGTTGCTGGGTGCTCAGTACTCAGGGTGATCTGTTCTCAGTACTCAGGGTGCTGGGTTCTCAGTGCTCGGGGTGCTGTGTGCTCAGTTCTCGGGGTGCGCAGTACTCAGGGTGCTGGGTGCTCATTACTCAGGGTGCTAGGTGCTCAGTGCTCGGGGTGCTCGATGCTCAGTACTCGGGATGCTGGGTGCTCAGTACTCGGGGTGCTGTGTGCTCAGTGCTCAGGGTGCTGTGTGTCCAGTGCTCGGGGTGCTGGGTGCTCAGTGCTGAGTGTGCTGGCTGCTCAGTACTCAGGGTGCTGGGTGCTCAGTACTCAGGGAGCTCGGTGCTCAGTACTAAGGGTGCTCAGTGCTCAGTACTCAGGGTGCTCAGTGCTCAGTGCTCGGGGTGCTGGGTGCTCAGTATTCAGGGTGCTGGGTGCTTAGTACTCAGGGTGCTGGTTGCTCAGTGCTCAGTACTCAGCGTGATTGGTGCTCAGTGCTCGGGGTGCTGGGTCCTCAGTGCTCAGGGTGCTGGGTGCTCAGTACTCAGGGTCCTGGGTGCTCAGTGCTCGGGGTGCTGGGTCCTCAGTGCTCAGGGTGCTCAGAGCTCAGTGCTCGGGGTGCTGGGTGCTCAGTGCTCGGGGTGCTGGGTGCTCAGTGCTCAGGGTGCTGGTTGCTCAGAACTCAGGGTGCTTGGTGCTCAGTACTCAGGGTGCTGGGTGCTCAGTACTCAGGGTGCTTGGTGCTCAGTACTCAGGGTGCTGGGTGCTCAGTGCTCAGGGTGCTCGGTGCTCAGTACTCATGGTGCTGGGTGCTCATTCTCGGGGTGCTGGGTGCTCAGTGCTCTGTGTGCTGGGTGCTCAGTGCTCGGAGTGCTGGGTGCTGAGTGCTCGGTGTGCTGGGTGCTCAGTGCTCGGGGTGCTGGGTGTTCAGTGCTCGGGGTGCTGGGTGCTCAGTACTCAGGGTGCTCGGTGCTCAGTACTCAGGGTGCTGGGTGCTCAGTGCTCAGGGTGCTGGGTGCTCAGTACTTAGGGTGTTGGGTGCTCGGTGCTCAGTACACTGGGTGCTCAGTACTCAGGGTGCTGGGTGCTCAGTACTCAGGGTGCTCGGTGCTCAATACTCAGGGTGCTGGGTTCTCAGTTCTCGGGGTGCTGGGTGCTCATTAATCAGGGTGCTGGGTGCTCAGTACTCAGGGTGCTCAGTGCTTGGGGTGCTGGGTGCTCAGTTCTCAGGGTGCTCAGTGCTTGGGCTGCAGGGTGCTTAGTACTCAGGGTGCTGGTTGCGCAGTGCTCAGGGTGCTGGGTGCTGAGTACTCAGGGTGCTGGGTGCTCAGTACTCAGGGTGCTGGCTGCTCAGTGCTCGCGGTGCAGGGTGCTCAGTGCTCGCGGTGCTGGGTGCTCAGTGCTCGGGGTGCTCGGTGCTCAGTGCTCGGGGTGCTGGGTGCTCAGTACTCGGGGTGCTCAGTGCTCAGTACTCATGGTGCTCGGTGCTCAGTACTCAGGGTGCTGGGTGCTCAGTGCTCGGGGTGCTGGGTGCTCAGTACTCAGGGTGCTCAGTACTCAGGGTGCTGGGTGCTCAGTGCTCGGGATGCTGGGTGCTCAGTGCTCAGGGTGATCGGTGCTCAGTACTCAGGGTGCTGGGTGCTCAGTACTCAGGGTGCTGGGTGCTCAGTACTCAGGGTGCTGGGTGCTCAGTCCTCAGGGTGCTCAGTGCTCAGGGTGCTGGGTGCTCAGTACTCAGGGTGCTGAGTGCTCAGTATTCAGGGTGCTGGGTGCTCAGTACTCAGGGTGCTGGGTGCTCAGTGCTCGGGGTGTTGGGTGCTCAGTGCTCAGGGTGCTCAGTGCTCATTACTCAGGGTGCTGGGTGCTCACTACTCAGTGCTCAGGATGCTGGGTGCTCAGTGCTCAGGGTGCTGGGTGCTCAGTGCTCAGGGTGCTCAGTGCTCAGTGCTCAGTACTCAGGGTGCTTGGTGCTCAGTACTCAGGGTGCTGGCTGCTCAGTGCTCGGGGTACCTGGTGCTCAGTGCTCGGGGTGCTGGTTGCTCAGTACTCAGGGTGGTGGGTGCTCCGTACTCAGGGTGCTTGGTGCTCAGTGCTCAGGGTGCTGGGTGCTCAGTGCTCAGCGTGCTTGATGCTCAGTACTAAGGGTGCTGGATGCTCAGTGCTCAGTGTGCTGGGTGCTCAGTGCTCGGGGTGCTGGTTGCTCAGTACTCAGGGTGCTGGGTGCTCCGTACTCAGGGTGCTGGGTGCTCAGTACTCGGGGTGCTGGGTGCTCAGTGCTCAGCGTGCTGGGTGCTCAGTACTCAGGGTGCTCGGTGCTCAGTGCTTGGGGTGCTGGGTGCTCAGTACTCAGGGTGCTGGGTGCTCAGTGCTCAGGGTGCTGGGTGCACAGTGCTCAGGGTGCTGGGTGCTCAGTACTCAGTGCTCAGGATGCTGGGTGCTCAGTGCTCGGGCTGCTGGGTGCTCAGTGCTCAGGGTGCTGGGTGCTCAGTACTCAGGGTGCTGGGTTCTCAGTACTCAGGGTGCTGGGTGCCCAGTGCTAGGGGTGCTGGGTGCTCAGTGCTCGGGGTCTGGGTGCTCAGTACTCAGGGTGCTGGGTGCTCAGTACTCAGGGTGCTCTGTGCTCAGTGCTCAGGGTGCTGGGTGCTCAGTGCTCTGGGTGCTGGGTGCTCCCTGCTCAGGGTGCTGGGTGCTCAGTGCTCAGGGTTCTGGGTGCTCAGTGATCGGGGAGATGGGTGCTGAGTGCTCAGGGTGCTGGGTGCTCAGTGCTCGGGTGCTCGGTGCTCAGTGCTCAGGGTCCTGGGTGCTCAGTACTCAGGGTGCTGGGTGCTTAGTACTCAGGGTGCTCAGTGCTCAGTACACAGGGTGCTGGGTGCTCAGTGCTCGGGTTGCTGGGTGCTCAGTGCTCAGTACTCAGGGTGATTGGGTGCTCAGTGCTCAGGGTGCTGGGTGCTCAGTACTCAGCGTGCTGGGTGCTCAGTACTCAGGGTGCTGGGTGCTCAGTGCTCAGGGTGCTGGGTGCTCAGTGCTCAGGGTGCTGGGTGCCCAGTGCTCGGGGAGCTCGGTGCTCAGAACTCAGGGTGCTGGGTGCTCAGTACTCAGGGTGCTGGGTGCTCATTCTCGGGGTGCTGGGTGCTCAGTGCTCGGGGTGCTGTGTGCTCAGTTCTCGGGCTGCTCAGTACTCAGGGTGCTGGGTGCTCAGTACTCAGGGTGCTGGGTGCTCAGTGCTCGGGGTGCTGGGTGCTCAGTGCTGAGGGTGCTGGCTACTCAGTGCTCAGTACTCAGGGTGGTGGGTGCTCAGTGCTCAGGGTGCTGGGTGCTCAGTGCTCAGGGTGCTGGGTGCTCAGTTCTCGGGGTGCTCGGTGCTCAGTACTCAGTGATCAGGGTGCTCAGTGCTCAGTGCTCAGGGTGCTGGGTGCTCAGTGCTCAGGGTGCTGGGTACTCAGTGCTCAGGGTGCTGGGTGCTCAGTACTCAGTGTGCTGGGTGCTCAGTGCTCGGGGTGCTGGGTGTTCAGTGCTCAGGGTGCTGGGTGCTCAGTTCTCAGGGTGCTGGGTGCTCAGTACTCGGGGTGCTGTGTGCTCAGTACTCAGGTTGCTAGGTGCTCAGTACTCAGGGTGGTGGGTGCTCAGTGCTCAGGGTGCTGGGTGCTCAGTGCTCGGGGTGCTGGGTGCTCAGTGCTCAGTACTCAGGGTGCTGGGTGCTCAGTGCTCGGGATGCTGGGTGCTCAGTGCTCAGTACTCTGGGTGCTGGGTGCTCAGTGCTCAGGGTGCTGGGTGCTCAGTGCTCAGGGTGCTGGGTACTCAGTGCTCAGGGTGCTGGGTGCTCAGTACTCAGGGTGCTCAGTGCTCAGTACTCGGGGTGCTGGGTGCTCAGTGCTCGGGGTGCTGGGTGCTCAGTGCTCAGTACTCAGGGTGCTGGGTGCTCAGTGCTCAGGGTGCTGGGTGCTCAGTGCTCAGGGTGCTGGGTGCTCAGTGCTCAGGGTGCTGGGTACTTAGTGCTCAGGGTGCTCGGTGCTCAGTGCTCAGGGTGCTCAGTGTTCGGGGTGCTCGGATCTCAGTACTCAGGGTGCTGGGTGCTCAGTGCTCGGGGTGCTGGGTGCTCAGTGCTCAGTACTCAGGGTGCTGGGTGCTCAGTTCTCAGTGTGCTGGGTGCTCAGTGCTCAGGGTGCTGGGTGCTCAGTGCTCAGGGTGCTGGGTGCTCAGTACTCAGGGTGCTGGGTGCTCAGTGCTCGGGGTGCTGGGTGCTCAGTGCTCAGGGTGCTGGGTGCTCAGTACTCAGGGTGCTGGGTACTCAGTACTCGGCGTGCTGGGGGCTCAGTGCTCGGGGTGCTGGGTGCTCAGTACTCAGGGTGCTGGGTGCTCAGTACTCCGGGTGCTGGGTGCTCAGTTCTCGGTGTGCTCGGTGCTCAGTACTCTGTGATCAGGGTGCTCAGTGCTCAGTGCTCAGGGTGCTGGGTGCTCAGTACTCAGGGTGCTGGGTGCTCAGTACCCAGGGTGCTGGGTGCTCAGTACTCAGTGTGCTGGGTGCTCAGTGCTCGGGGTGCTGGGTGTTCAGTGCTCAGGGTGCTGGGTGCTCAGTGCTCAGGGTGCTGGGTGCCCAGTGCTCGGGGAGCTCGGTGCTCAGAACTCAGGGTGCTGGGTGCTCAGTACTCAGGGTGCTGGGTGCTCATTCTCGGGGTGCTGGGTGCTCAGTGCTCGGGGTGCTGTGTGCTCAGTTCTCGGGCTGCTCAGTACTCAGGGTGCTGGGTGCTCAGTACTCAGGGTGCTGGGTGCTCAGTGCTCGGGGTGCTGGGTGCTCAGTGCTGAGGGTGCTGGCTACTCAGTGCTCAGTACTCAGGGTGGTGGGTGCTCAGTGCTCAGGGTGCTGGGTGCTCAGTGCTCAGGGTGCTGGGTGCTCAGTTCTCGGGGTGCTCGGTGCTCAGTACTCAGTGATCAGGGTGCTCAGTGCTCAGTGCTCAGGGTGCTGGGTGCTCAGTGCTCAGGGTGCTGGGTACTCAGTGCTCAGGGTGCTGGGTGCTCAGTACTCAGTGTGCTGGGTGCTCAGTGCTCGGGGTGCTGGGTGTTCAGTGCTCAGGGTGCTGGGTGCTCAGTTCTCAGGGTGCTGGGTGCTCAGTACTCGGGGTGCTGTGTGCTCAGTACTCAGGTTGCTAGGTGCTCAGTACTCAGGGTGGTGGGTGCTCAGTGCTCAGGGTGCTGGGTGCTCAGTGCTCGGGGTGCTGGGTGCTCAGTGCTCAGTACTCAGGGTGCTGGGTGCTCAGTGCTCGGGATGCTGGGTGCTCAGTGCTCAGTACTCTGGGTGCTGGGTGCTCAGTGCTCAGGGTGCTGGGTGCTCAGTGCTCAGGGTGCTGGGTACTCAGTGCTCAGGGTGCTGGGTGCTCAGTACTCAGGGTGCTCATTGCTCAGTACTCGGGGTGCTGGGTGCTCAGTGCTCGGGGTGCTGGGTGCTCAGTGCTCAGTACTCAGGGTGCTGGGTGCTCAGTGCTCAGGGTGCTGGGTGCTCAGTGCTCAGGGTGCTGGGTGCTCAGTGCTCAGGGTGCTGGGTACTTAGTGCTCAGGGTGCTCGGTGCTCAGTGCTCAGGGTGCTCAGTGTTCGGGGTGCTCGGATCTCAGTACTCAGGGTGCTGGGTGCTCAGTGCTCGGGGTGCTGGGTGCTCAGTGCTCAGTACTCAGGGTGCTGGGTGCTCAGTTCTCAGTGTGCTGGGTGCTCAGTGCTCAGGGTGCTGGGTGCTCAGTGCTCAGGGTGCTGGGTGCTCAGTACTCAGGGTGCTGGGTGCTCAGTGCTCGGGGTGCTGGGTGCTCAGTGCTCAGGGTGCTGGGTGCTCAGTACTCAGGGTGCTGGGTACTCAGTACTCGGCGTGCTGGGGGCTCAGTGCTCGGGGTGCTGGGTGCTCAGTACTCAGGGTGCTGGGTGCTCAGTACTCCGGGTGCTGGGTGCTCAGTTCTCGGTGTGCTCGGTGCTCAGTACTCTGTGATCAGGGTGCTCAGTGCTCAGTGCTCAGGGTGCTGGGTGCTCAGTACTCAGGGTGCTGGGTGCTCAGTACCCAGGGTGCTGGGTGCTCAGTACTCGGGTGGTGGGTGCTCAGTGCTCAGGGTGCTGGGTGCTCAGTGCTCGGGTTGCTGGGTGCTCAGTGCTCAGTACTCAGGGTGCTGGGAGCTCAGTGCTCGGGGTGCTGGGTGGTCAGTGCTCAGTACTCAGGGTGCTGGGTGCTCAGTGCTCAGGGTGCTGGGTGCTCAGTGCTCAGGGTGCTGGGTGCTCAGTACCCAGGGTGCTGGGTGCTCAGTACTCGGGTGGTGGGTGCTCAGTGCTCAGGGTGCTGGGTGCTCAGTGCTCGGGTTGCTGGGTGCTCAGTGCTCAGTACTCAGGGTGCTGGGAGCTCAGTGCTCATGGTGCTGGGTGGTCAGTGCTCAGTACTCAGGGTGCTGGGTGCTCAGTGCTCAGGGTGCTGGGTGCTCAGTGCTCAGGGTGCTGGGTGCTCAGTATTCAGGGTACTCAGTGCTCAGTACTCGGGGTGCTGGGTGCTCAGTGCTCAGGGTGCTCACTGCTCAGTACTCGGGGTGCTGGGTGCTCAGTGCTCAGTGCTCGGGGTGCTGGGTGCTCAGTGCTCGGGGCGCTGGGTGCTCAGTGCTCGGGGTGCTGGGTGCTCAGTACTCGGGGTGCTGGGTGCTCAGTGCTCAGGGTGCTCAGTGCTCAGTACTCAGTGCTCAGGGTGCTCAGTGCTCAGTGCTCAGGGTGCTGGGTGTTCAGTACTCAGGGTGCTGGGTGCTCAGTACTCAGGGTGCTGGGTGCTCAGTGCTCAGGGTGCTGGGTGCTCAGTGCTCGGGGCGCTGGGTGCTCAGTACTCAGGGTGCTGGGTGCTCAGTGCTCGGGATGCTGGGTGCTCAGTGCTCAGGGTGCTGGGTGCTCAGTACTCGGGGTGCTGGGTGCTCAGTACTCGGGGTGCTGTGTGCTCAGTACTCAGGGTGCTGGGTGCTCAGTACTCAGGGTGCTGGGTGCTCAGTACTCGGGTGCTGGGTGCTCAGTGCTCAGGGTGCTGGGTGCTCAGTGCTCAGTACTCAGGGTGCTGGGTGCTCAGTGCTCGGGGTGCTGGGTGCTCAGTGCTCAGTAATCAGGGTGCTGGGTGCTCAGTGCTCAGGGTGCTGTGTGCTCAGTGCTCAGGGTGCTGGGTGCTCAGTGCTTAGGGTGCTGGGTACTCAGCGCTCAGAGTGCTGGGTGCTCAGTACTCAGGGTGCTGGGTGCTCAGTACTCAGGGTGCTGGGTGCTCAGTGCTCGGGGTGCTGGGGGCTCAGTGCTCACGGTGCTGGGTGCTCAGTGCTCGGTGTGCTCGGTGCTCAGTACTCAGGGTGCTGGGTGCTCAGTGATCGAGGTGCTCAGTACTCAGGGTGCTGTGTGTTCAGTGCTCAGGGTGCTGGGTGCTCGTACTCAGGGTGCTCGGTGCTTAGTACTCAGGGTGCTGGGTGCTCAGTACTCCGGGTGCTGGGTGCTCAGTGCTCGGGGTGCTCGGTGCTCAGTGCTCAAGGTGCTGGGTGCTCAGTACTCAGGTTGCTCAGTGCTCAGGGTGCTCGGTGCTGGTGGCGCTGGGTGCTCAGTGCTCGGGGTGCTCGGAGCTCAGTACTCAGGGTGCTGGGTGCTCAGTGCTCGGGGTGCTGGGTGCTCAGTACTCTGGGTGCTGGGTACTCAGTGCTCGGGGTGCTCGGTGCTCAGTACGTTAGGTGCTCACTACTCAGGGTGCTGGGTGCTCAGTGCTCAGTGTGCTGGGTGCTCAGTGCTCAGGGTGCTGTGTGCTCAGTGCTCAGGGTGCTGGGTGCTCAGTACTCAGGGTGCTGGGTGCTCAGTGCTCGGGGTGCTGGGTGCTCAGTGCTCAGGGTGCTGGGTGCTCAGTACTCAGGGTGCTGGGTGCTCAGTACTTGGGGTGCTGGGTGCTCAATGCTCGGGGTGCTGGGTGCTCAGTACTCAGGGTGCTGGGTGCTCAGTACTCAGGGTGCTGGGTGCTCAGTACTCAGGGTGCTGGGCGCTCAGTACTCGGGTGCTGGGTGCTCAGTGCTCAGGGTGCTGGGTGCTCAGTTCTCGGGGTGCTGGTTGCTCAGTGCTCAGTACTCAGGGTGCTGGGTGCTCAGTGCCCGGGGTGCTGGGTGCTCAGTGCTCAGTACTCAGGGTGCTGGGTGCTCAGTGCTCAGGGTGCTGGGTGCTCAGTGCTCAGGGTGCTGGGTGCTCAGTGCTCGGGGTGCTGGGTGCTCAGTGCTCAGTACTCAGGGTGCTGGGTGCTCAGTGCTCAGGGTGCTGGGTGCTCAGTGCTCAGTACTCAGGGTGCTGGGTGCTCAGTGCTCAGGGTGCTGGGTGCTCAGTGCTCGGGGTGCTGGGTGCTCAGTACTCAGGGTGCTGGGTGCTCAGTACTCCGGGTGCTGGGTGCTCAGTTCTCGGGGTGCTCGGTGCTCAGTGCTCAGGGTGCTGGGTGCTCAGTACTCAGGGTGCTGGGTACTCAGTGCTCAGGGTGCTCGGTGCTCAGTACTCGGGGTGCTGGGTGCTCATTCTCGGGGTGCTGGGTGCTCAGTGCTCAGGGTGGTGGGTGCTCACTACTCAGTGTGCTGGGTGCTCAGTGCTCAGGGTGCTGGGTGCTCTGTACTCAGGGTGCTGGGTGCTCAGTGCTCAGGGTGCTGGGTGCTCAGTACTCAGGGTGCTGGGAGCTCAGTGCTCAGGGTGATCGGTGCTCAGTACTCAGGGTGCTCAGTACTCAGGGTGCTGGGTGCTCAGTGCTCGGGGTGCTGGGTGCTCAGTGCTCAGGGTGATCGGTGCTCAGTACTCAGGGTGCTGGGTGCTCAGTGCTCAGGGTGCTGGGTGCTCAGTCCTCAGGGTGCTCAGTGCTCAGGGTGCTGGGTGCTCAGTGCTCGGGGTGCTCGGTGCTCAGTACTCAGGGTGCTGAGTGCTCAGTACTCAGGGTGCTGGGTGCTCAGTACTCAGGGTGCTGGGTGCTCAGTGCTCAGGGTGCTGGGGGATCAGTGCTCAGGGTGCTGGGTGCTCAGTGCTCAGGGTGCTGGGTGCTCAGTGCTCGGGGTGCTGGGTGCTCAGTACTCAGGGTGCTGGGTGCTCAGTGCTCGGGTTGCTCGGTGCTCAGTACGTTGGGTGCTCACAACTCAGGGTGCTGGGTGATCAGTGCTCAGGGTGCTGGGTGCTCAGTGCTCAGGGTGCTCAGAGCTCAGTGCTCAGGGTGCTGGGTGCTCAGTACTCAGGGTGCTGGTTGCTCAGTACTCAGGGTGCTCAGTGCTCAGTACTCAGGGTGCTCAGTGCTCAGTACTCAGGGTGCACAGTGCTCAGGGTGCTGGGTGCTCAATCCTCAGGGTGCTGGGTGCTCAGTACTCCGGGTGCTGGGTGCTGGGTGCTCAGTGCTCAGGGTGCTGGGTGCTCAGTGCTCAGGGTGCTGGGTGCTCAGTACTCAGGGTGCTGGGTGCTCAGTGCTCGGGGTGCTGTGTGCTCAATGCTCAGGGTGCTGGGTGCTCAGTACTCAGGGTGCTGGGTGCTCAGTTCTCGGGGTGCTCGGTGCTCAGTACTCAGGGTGCTGGGTGCTCAGTACTCAGGGTGCTGTGTGCTCAGTACTCAGGTGCTGGGTGCTCAGTGCTGAGGGTGCTGGGTGCTCAGTGCTCGGGGTGCTGGGTGCTCAGTGCTCAGTACTCAGGGTGCTGGTTGCTCAGTGCTCGGGGTGCTGGGTGCTCAGTGCTCAGTATTCATGGTGCTGGGTGCTCAGTGCTCAGGGTGCTGGGTGCTCAGTGCTCAGGGTGCTGGGTGCTCAGTGCTCAGGGTGCTGTGTACTCAGTGCTCAGGGTGCTGGGTGCTCAGTACTCAGGGTGCTCAGTGCTCAGTACTCGGGGTGCTGGGTGCTCATTGCTCGGGGTGCTGGGTGCTCAGTGCTCAGTACTCAGGGTGCTGGGTGCTCAGTGCTCAGGGTGCTGGGTGCTCAGTGCTCAGGGTGCTGGGTGCTCAGTGCTCAGGGTGCTGGGTGCTCAGTGCTCAGGGTGCTGGGTACTCAGTGCTCAGGGTGCACGGTGCTCAGTGCTCAGGGTGCTCAGTACTCGGGGTGCTCGGAGCACAGTACTCAGGGTGCTGGGTGCTCAGTGCTCGGGGTGCTCGGTGCTCAGTACTCAGGGTGCTGGGTGCTCAGTGCTCGGGGTGCTGGGTGCTCAGTGCTCAGTATTAAGGGTGCTGTGTGCTCAGTGCTCAGGGTGCTGTGTGCTCAGTGCTCAGGGTGCTGGGTGCTCAGTGCTCAGGGTGCTGGGTACTCAGTGCTCAGGGTGCTGGGTGCTCAGTACTCAGGGTGCTGGGTGCTCAGTACTCAGGGTGCTGGGTGCTCAGTGCTCGGGGTGCTATGTGCTCAGTGCTCGCGGTGCTGGGTGCTCAGTGCTCAGGGTGCTCGGTGCTCAGTACTCAGGGTGCTGGGTGCTCAGTGCTCGAGGTGTTCAGTGCTCAGGGTGCTGGGTGCTCAGTACTCAGGGTGCTCGGTGCTTAGTACTCAGTGTGCTGGGTGCTCAGTACTCCTGGTGCTGGGTGCTCAGTGCTCAAGGTGCTGGGTGCTCAGTACTCAGGGTGCTCGTTGCTCAGGGTGCAGGGTGCTCAGTACTCAGGGTGCTGGGTGCTCAGTGCTCAGGGTGCTCGGTGCTCGGGGCGCTGGGTGCTCAGTGCTCGCGGTGCTCGGAGCTCAGTACTCAGGGTGCTGGGTGCTCAGTGCTCAGGGTGCTCGGTGCTCAGTACTCAGGGTGCTGGGTGCTCAGTGCTCAGGGTGCTGGGTGCTCAGTGCTCATGGTGCTGGGTGCTCAGTACTCAGGGTGCTGGGTGCTCAGTGCTCGGGGTGCTGGGTGCTCAGTGCTCAGGGTGCTGGGTGCTCAGTGCTCAGGGTGCTGGGTGCTCAGTACTCAGGGTGCTGGGTGCTCAGTGCTCAGTGTGCTGGGTGCTCAGTGCTCAGGGTGCTGGGGGCTCAGTGCTCAGGGTGCTGGGTGCTCAGTGCTCGGGGTGCTGGGTGCTCAGTGCTCAGTACTCAGGGTGCTGGGAGCTCAGTGCTCAGGGTGCTGGGTGCTCAGTGCTGAGTACTCAGGGTGCTGGGTGCTCAGTGCTCAGGGTGCTGGGTGCTCAGTGCTCGGGGTGCTGGGTGGTCAGTACTCAGGGTGCTGGGTGCTCAGTACTCCGGGTGCTGGGTGCTCAGTTCTCGGGGTGCTCGGTGCTCAGTACTCAGTGATCAGGGTGCTCAGTGCTCAGTGCTCAGGGTGCTGGGTGTTCAGTACTCAGGGTGCTGGGTGCTCAGTACTCAGGGTGCTGGGTGCTCAGTGCTCAGGGTGCTGGGTGCTCAGTACTCGGGTTGCTCGGTGCTCAGTGCTCAGGGTGCTGGGTGCTCAGTACTCAGGGTGCTGGGTACTCAGTGCTCAGGGTGCTCGGTGCTCAGTACTCGGGGTGCTGGGTGCTCATTCTCGGGGTGCTGGGTGCTCAGTGCTCGGGGTGCTGGGTGCTCAGTACTCAGTGTGCTGGGTGCTCAGTGCTCAGGGTGCTGGGTGCTCTGTACTCAGGGTGCTGGGTGCTCAGTGCTCAGGGTGCTGGGTGCTCAGTACTCAGGGTGCTGGGAGCTCAGTGCTCAGGGTGATCGGTGCGCAGTACTCAGGGTGCTCAGTACTCAGGGTGCTGGGTGCTCAGTGCTTGGGGTGCTGGGTGCTCAGTGCTCAGTACTCAGGGTGCTGGGTGCTCAGTGCTCAGGGTGCTGGGTGCTCAGTTCTCGGGGTGCTGGTTGCTCAGTGCTCAGTACTCAGGGTGCTGGGTGCTCAGTGCCCGGGGTGCTGGGTGCTCAGTGCTCAGTACTCAGGGTGCTGGGTGCTCAGTGCTCAGGGTGCTGGGTGCTCAGTGCTCAGGGTGCTGGGTGCTCAGTGCTCGGGGTGCTGGGTGCTCAGTGCTCAGTACTCAGGGTGCTGGGTGCTCAGTGCTCAGGGTGCTGGGTGCTCAGTGCTCAGTACTCAGGGTGCTGGGTGCTCAGTGCTCAGGGTGCTGGGTGCTCAGTGCTCGGGGTGCTGGGTGCTCAGTACTCAGGGTGCTGGGTGCTCAGTACTCCGGGTGCTGGGTGCTCAGTTCTCGGGGTGCTCGGTGCTCAGTGCTCAGGGTGCTGGGTGCTCAGTACTCAGGGTGCTGGGTACTCAGTGCTCAGGGTGCTCGGTGCTCAGTACTCGGGGTGCTGGGTGCTCATTCTCGGGGTGCCTGGTGCTCAGTGCTCAGGGTGGTGGGTGCTCACTACTCAGTGTGCTGGGTGCTCAGTGCTCAGGGTGCTGGGTGCTCTGTACTCAGGGTGCTGGGTGCTCAGTGCTCAGGGTGCTGGGTGCTCAGTACTCAGGGTGCTGGGAGCTCAGTGCTCAGGGTGATCGGTGCTCAGTACTCAGGGTGCTCAGTACTCAGGGTGCTGGGTGCTCAGTGCTCGGGGTGCTGGGTGCTCAGTGCTCAGGGTGATCGGTGCTCAGTACTCAGGGTGCTGGGTGCTCAGTGCTCAGGGTGCTGGGTGCTCAGTCCTCAGGGTGCTCAGTGCTCAGGGTGCTGGGTGCTCAGTGCTCGGGGTGCTCGGTGCTCAGTACTCAGGGTGCTGAGTGCTCAGTACTCAGGGTGCTGGGTGCTCAGTACTCAGGGTGCTGGGTGCTCAGTGCTCAGGGTGCTGGGGGATCAGTGCTCAGGGTGCTGGGTGCTCAGTGCTCAGGGTGCTGGGTGCTCAGTGCTCGGGGTGCTGGGTGCTCAGTACTCAGGGTGCTGGGTGCTCAGTGCTCGGGGTGCTCGGTGCTCAGTACGTTGGGTGCTCACAACTCAGGGTGCTGGGGGATCAGTGCTCAGGGTGCTGGGTGCTCAGTGCTCAGGGTGCTGGGTGCTCAGTGCTCGGGGTGCTGGGTGCTCAGTACTCAGGGTGCTGGGTGCTCAGTGCTCGGGGTGCTCGGTGCTCAGTACGTTGGGTGCTCACAACTCAGGGTGCTGGGTGATCAGTGCTCAGGGTGCTGGGTGCTCAGTGCTCAGGGTGCTCAGAGCTCAGTGCTCAGGGTGCTGGGTGCTCAGTACTCAGGGTGCTGGTTGCTCAGTACTCAGGGTGCTCAGTGCTCAGTACTCAGGGTGCTCAGTGCTCAGTACTCAGGGTGCACAGTGCTCAGGGTGCTGGGTGCTCAATCCTCAGGGTGCTGGGTGCTCAGTACTCCGGGTGCTGGGTGCTGGGTGCTCAGTGCTCAGGGTGCTGGGTGCTCAGTGCTCAGGGTGCTGGGTGCTCAGTACTCAGGGTGCTGGGTGCTCAGTGCTCGGGGTGCTGTGTGCTCAATGCTCAGGGTGCTGGGTGCTCAGTACTCAGGGTGCTGGGTGCTCAGTTCTCGGGGTGCTCGGTGCTCAGTACTCAGGGTGCTGGGTGCTCAGTACTCAGGGTGCTGTGTGCTCAGTACTCAGGTGCTGGGTGCTCAGTGCTGAGGGTGCTGGGTGCTCAGTGCTCGGGGTGCTGGGTGCTCAGTGCTCAGTACTCAGGGTGCTGGTTGCTCAGTGCTCGGGGTGCTGGGTGCTCAGTGCTCAGTATTCATGGTGCTGGGTGCTCAGTGCTCAGGGTGCTGGGTGCTCAGTGCTCAGGGTGCTGGGTGCTCAGTGCTCAGGGTGCTGTGTACTCAGTGCTCAGGGTGCTGGGTGCTCAGTACTCAGGGTGCTCAGTGCTCAGTACTCGGGGTGCTGGGTGCTCATTGCTCGGGGTGCTGGGTGCTCAGTGCTCAGTACTCAGGGTGCTGGGTGCTCAGTGCTCAGGGTGCTGGGTGCTCAGTGCTCAGGGTGCTGGGTGCTCAGTGCTCAGGGTGCTGGGTGCTCAGTGCTCAGGGTGCTGGGTACTCAGTGCTCAGGGTGCACGGTGCTCAGTGCTCAGGGTGCTCAGTACTCGGGGTGCTCGGAGCACAGTACTCAGGGTGCTGGGTGCTCAGTGCTCGGGGTGCTCGGTGCTCAGTACTCAGGGTGCTGGGTGCTCAGTGCTCGGGGTGCTGGGTGCTCAGTGCTCAGTATTAAGGGTGCTGTGTGCTCAGTGCTCAGGGTGCTGTGTGCTCAGTGCTCAGGGTGCTGGGTGCTCAGTGCTCAGGGTGCTGGGTACTCAGTGCTCAGGGTGCTGGGTGCTCAGTACTCAGGGTGCTGGGTGCTCAGTACTCAGGGTGCTGGGTGCTCAGTGCTCGGGGTGCTATGTGCTCAGTGCTCGCGGTGCTGGGTGCTCAGTGCTCAGGGTGCTCGGTGCTCAGTACTCAGGGTGCTGGGTGCTCAGTGCTCGAGGTGTTCAGTGCTCAGGGTGCTGGGTGCTCAGTACTCAGGGTGCTCGGTGCTTAGTACTCAGTGTGCTGGGTGCTCAGTACTCCTGGTGCTGGGTGCTCAGTGCTCAAGGTGCTGGGTGCTCAGTACTCAGGGTGCTCGTTGCTCAGGGTGCAGGGTGCTCAGTACTCAGGGTGCTGGGTGCTCAGTGCTCAGGGTGCTCGGTGCTCGGGGCGCTGGGTGCTCAGTGCTCGCGGTGCTCGGAGCTCAGTACTCAGGGTGCTGGGTGCTCAGTGCTCAGGGTGCTCGGTGCTCAGTACTCAGGGTGCTGGGTGCTCAGTGCTCAGGGTGCTGGGTGCTCAGTGCTCATGGTGCTGGGTGCTCAGTACTCAGGGTGCTGGGTGCTCAGTGCTCGGGGTGCTGGGTGCTCAGTGCTCAGGGTGCTGGGTGCTCAGTGCTCAGGGTGCTGGGTGCTCAGTACTCAGGGTGCTGGGTGCTCAGTGCTCAGTGTGCTGGGTGCTCAGTGCTCAGGGTGCTGGGGGCTCAGTGCTCAGGGTGCTGGGTGCTCAGTGCTCGGGGTGCTGGGTGCTCAGTGCTCAGTACTCAGGGTGCTGGGAGCTCAGTGCTCAGGGTGCTGGGTGCTCAGTGCTGAGTACTCAGGGTGCTGGGTGCTCAGTGCTCAGGGTGCTGGGTGCTCAGTGCTCGGGGTGCTGGGTGGTCAGTACTCAGGGTGCTGGGTGCTCAGTACTCCGGGTGCTGGGTGCTCAGTTCTCGGGGTGCTCGGTGCTCAGTACTCAGTGATCAGGGTGCTCAGTGCTCAGTGCTCAGGGTGCTGGGTGTTCAGTACTCAGGGTGCTGGGTGCTCAGTACTCAGGGTGCTGGGTGCTCAGTGCTCAGGGTGCTGGGTGCTCAGTACTCGGGTTGCTCGGTGCTCAGTGCTCAGGGTGCTGGGTGCTCAGTACTCAGGGTGCTGGGTACTCAGTGCTCAGGGTGCTCGGTGCTCAGTACTCGGGGTGCTGGGTGCTCATTCTCGGGGTGCTGGGTGCTCAGTGCTCGGGGTGCTGGGTGCTCAGTACTCAGTGTGCTGGGTGCTCAGTGCTCAGGGTGCTGGGTGCTCTGTACTCAGGGTGCTGGGTGCTCAGTGCTCAGGGTGCTGGGTGCTCAGTACTCAGGGTGCTGGGAGCTCAGTGCTCAGGGTGATCGGTGCGCAGTACTCAGGGTGCTCAGTACTCAGGGTGCTGGGTGCTCAGTGCTTGGGGTGCTGGGTGCTCAGTGCTCAGTACTCAGGGTGCTGGGTGCTCAGTGCTCAGGGTGCTGGGTGCTCAGTTCTCGGGGTGCTGGTTGCTCAGTGCTCAGTACTCAGGGTGCTGGGTGCTCAGTGCCCGGGGTGCTGGGTGCTCAGTGCTCAGTACTCAGGGTGCTGGGTGCTCAGTGCTCAGGGTGCTGGGTGCTCAGTGCTCAGGGTGCTGGGTGCTCAGTGCTCGGGGTGCTGGGTGCTCAGTGCTCAGTACTCAGGGTGCTGGGTGCTCAGTGCTCAGGGTGCTGGGTGCTCAGTGCTCAGTACTCAGGGTGCTGGGTGCTCAGTGCTCAGGGTGCTGGGTGCTCAGTGCTCGGGGTGCTGGGTGCTCAGTACTCAGGGTGCTGGGTGCTCAGTACTCCGGGTGCTGGGTGCTCAGTTCTCGGGGTGCTCGGTGCTCAGTGCTCAGGGTGCTGGGTGCTCAGTACTCAGGGTGCTGGGTACTCAGTGCTCAGGGTGCTCGGTGCTCAGTACTCGGGGTGCTGGGTGCTCATTCTCGGGGTGCCTGGTGCTCAGTGCTCAGGGTGGTGGGTGCTCACTACTCAGTGTGCTGGGTGCTCAGTGCTCAGGGTGCTGGGTGCTCTGTACTCAGGGTGCTGGGTGCTCAGTGCTCAGGGTGCTGGGTGCTCAGTACTCAGGGTGCTGGGAGCTCAGTGCTCAGGGTGATCGGTGCTCAGTACTCAGGGTGCTCAGTACTCAGGGTGCTGGGTGCTCAGTGCTCGGGGTGCTGGGTGCTCAGTGCTCAGGGTGATCGGTGCTCAGTACTCAGGGTGCTGGGTGCTCAGTGCTCAGGGTGCTGGGTGCTCAGTCCTCAGGGTGCTCAGTGCTCAGGGTGCTGGGTGCTCAGTGCTCGGGGTGCTCGGTGCTCAGTACTCAGGGTGCTGAGTGCTCAGTACTCAGGGTGCTGGGTGCTCAGTACTCAGGGTGCTGGGTGCTCAGTGCTCAGGGTGCTGGGGGATCAGTGCTCAGGGTGCTGGGTGCTCAGTGCTCAGGGTGCTGGGTGCTCAGTGCTCGGGGTGCTGGGTGCTCAGTACTCAGGGTGCTGGGTGCTCAGTGCTCGGGGTGCTCGGTGCTCAGTACGTTGGGTGCTCACAACTCAGGGTGCTGGGTGATCAGTGCTCAGGGTGCTGGGTGCTCAGTGCTCAGGGTGCTCAGAGCTCAGTGCTCAGGGTGCTGGGTGCTCAGTACTCAGGGTGCTGGTTGCTCAGTACTCAGGGTGCTCAGTGCTCAGTACTCAGGGTGCTCAGTGCTCAGTACTCAGGGTGCACAGTGCTCAGGGTGCTGGGTGCTCAATCCTCAGGGTGCTGGGTGCTCAGTACTCCGGGTGCTGGGTGCTGGGTGCTCAGTGCTCAGGGTGCTGGGTGCTCAGTGCTCAGGGTGCTGGGTGCTCAGTACTCAGGGTGCTGGGTGCTCAGTGCTCGGGGTGCTGTGTGCTCAATGCTCAGGGTGCTGGGTGCTCAGTACTCAGGGTTCTGGGTGCTCAGTTCTCGGGGTGCTCGGTGCTCAGTACTCAGGGTGCTGGGTGCTCAGTACTCAGGGTGCTGTGTGCTCAGTACTCAGGTGCTGGGTGCTCAGTGCTCAGCGTGCTGGGTGCTCAGTGCTCGGGGTGCTGGGTGCTCAGTGCTCAGTACTCAGGGTGCTGGTTGCTCAGTGCTCGGGGTGCTGGGTGCTCAGTGCTCAGTATTCATGGTGCTGGGTGCTCAGTGCTCAGGGTGCTGGGTGCTCAGTGCTCAGGGTGCTGGGTGCTCAGTGCTCAGGGTGCTGTGTACTCAGTGCTCAGGGTGCTGGGTGCTCAGTACTCAGGGTGCTCAGTGCTCAGTACTCGGGGTGCTGGGTGCTCATTGCTCGGGGTGCTGGGTGCTCAGTGCTCAGTACTCAGGGTGCTGGGTGCTCAGTGCTCAGGGTGCTGGGTGCTCAGTGCTCAGGGTGCTGGGTGCTCAGTGCTCAGGGTGCTGGGTGCTCAGTGCTCAGGGTGCTGGGTACTCAGTGCTCAGGGTGCACGGTGCTCAGTGCTCAGGGTGCTCAGTACTCGGGGTGCTCGGAGCACAGTACTCAGGGTGCTGGGTGCTCAGTGCTCGGGGTGCTCGGTGCTCAGTACTCAGGGTGCTGGGTGCTCAGTGCTCGGGGTGCTGGGTGCTCAGTGCTCAGTATTAAGGGTGCTGTGTGCTCAGTGCTCAGGGTGCTGTGTGCTCAGTGCTCAGGGTGCTGGGTGCTCAGTGCTCAGGGTGCTGGGTAGTCAGTGCTCAGGGTGCTGGGTGCTCAGTACTCAGGGTGCTGGGTGCTCAGTACTCAGGGTGCTGGGTGCTCAGTGCTCGGGGTGCTATGTGCTCAGTGCTCGCGGTGCTGGGTGCTCAGTGCTCGGGGTGCTCGGTGCTCAGTACTCAGGGTGCTGGGTGCTCAGTGCTCGAGGTGTTCAGTGCTCAGGGTGCTGGGTGCTCAGTACTCAGGGTGCTCGGTGCTTAGTACTCAGTGTGCTGGGTGCTCAGTACTCCTGGTGCTGGGTGCTCAGTGCTCAAGGTGCTGGGTGCTCAGTACTCAGGGTGCTCGTTGCTCAGGGTGCAGGGTGCTCAGTACTCAGGGTGCTGGGTGCTCAGTGCTCAGGGTGCTCGGTGCTCGGGGCGCTGGGTGCTCAGTGCTCGCGGTGCTCGGAGCTCAGTACTCAGGGTGCTGGGTGCTCAGTGCTCAGGGTGCTCGGTGCTCAGTACTCAGGGTGCTGGGTGCTCAGTGCTCAGGGTGCTGGGTGCTCAGTGCTCATGGTGCTGGGTGCTCAGTACTCAGGGTGCTGGGTGCTCAGTGCTCGGGGTGCTGGGTGCTCAGTGCTCAGGGTGCTGGGTGCTCAGTGCTCAGGGTGCTGGGTGCTCAGTACTCAGGGTGCTGGGTGCTCAGTGCTCGGTGTGCTGGGTGCTCAGTGCTCAGGGTGCTGGGGGCTCAGTGCTCAGGGTGCTGGGTGCTCAGTGCTCGGGGTGCTGGGTGCTCAGTGCTCAGTACTCAGGGTGCTGGGTGCTCAGTGCTCACGGTGCTGGGTGCTCAGTGCTGAGTACTCAGGGTGCTGGGTGCTCAGTGCTCAGGGTGCTGGTTGCTCAGTGCTCGGGGTGCTGGGTGGTCAGTACTCAGGGTGCTGGGTGCTCAGTACTCCGGGTGCTGGGTGCTCAGTTCTCGGGGTGCTCGGTGCTCAGTACTCAGTGATCAGGGTGCTCAGTGCTCAGTGCTCAGGGTGCTGGGTGTTCAGTACTCAGGGTGCTGGGTGCTCAGTACTCAGGGTGCTGGGTGCTCAGTGCTCAGGGTGCTGGGTGCTCAGTACTCGGGTTGCTCGGTGCTCAGTGCTCAGGGTGCTGGGGGATCAGTGCTCAGGGTGCTGGGTGCTCAGTGCTCAGGGTGCTGGGTGCTCAGTGCTCGGGGTGCTGGGTGCTCAGTACTCAGGGTGCTGGGTGCTCAGTGCTCGGGGTGCTCGGTGCTCAGTACGTTGGGTGCTCACAACTCAGGGTGCTGGGTGATCAGTGCTCAGGGTGCTGGGTGCTCAGTGCTCAGGGTGCTCAGAGCTCAGTGCTCAGGGTGCTGGGTGCTCAGTACTCAGGGTGCTGGTTGCTCAGTACTCAGGGTGCTCAGTGCTCAGTACTCAGGGTGCTCAGTGCTCAGTACTCAGGGTGCACAGTGCTCAGGGTGCTGGGTGCTCAATCCTCAGGGTGCTGGGTGCTCAGTACTCCGGGTGCTGGGTGCTGGGTGCTCAGTGCTCAGGGTGCTGGGTGCTCAGTGCTCAGGGTGCTGGGTGCTCAGTACTCAGGGTGCTGGGTGCTCAGTGCTCGGGGTGCTGTGTGCTCAATGCTCAGGGTGCTGGGTGCTCAGTACTCAGGGTTCTGGGTGCTCAGTTCTCGGGGTGCTCGGTGCTCAGTACTCAGGGTGCTGGGTGCTCAGTACTCAGGGTGCTGTGTGCTCAGTACTCAGGTGCTGGGTGCTCAGTGCTCAGGGTGCTGGGTGCTCAGTGCTCGGGGTGCTGGGTGCACAGTGCTCAGTACTCAGGGTGCTGGTTGCTCAGTGCTCGGGGTGCTGGGTGCTCAGTGCTCAGTATTCATGGTGCTGGGTGCTCAGTGCTCAGGGTGCTGGGTGCTCAGTGCTCAGGGTGCTGGGTGCTCAGTGCTCAGGGTGCTGTGTACTCAGTGCTCAGGGTGCTGGGTGCTCAGTACTCAGGGTGCTCAGTGCTCAGTACTCGGGGTGCTGGGTGCTCATTGCTCGGGGTGCTGGGTGCTCAGTGCTCAGTACTCAGGGTGCTGGGTGCTCAGTGCTCAGGGTGCTGGGTGCTCAGTGCTCAGGGTGCTGGGTGCTCAGTGCTCAGGTTGCTGGGTGCTCAGTGCTCAGGGTGCTGGGTACTCAGTGCTCAGGGTGCACGGTGCTCAGTGCTCAGGGTGCTCAGTACTCGGGGTGCTCGGAGCACAGTACTCAGGGTGCTGGGTGCTCAGTGCTCGGGGTGCTCGGTGCTCAGTACTCAGGGTGCTGGGTGCTCAGTGCTCGGGGTGCTGGGTGCTCAGTGCTCAGTATTAAGGGTGCTGTGTGCTCAGTGCTCAGGGTGCTGTGTGCTCAGTGCTCAGGGTGCTGGGTGCTCAGTGCTCAGGGTGCTGGGTACTCAGTGCTCAGGGTGCTGGGTGCTCAGTACTCAGGGTGCTGGGTGCTCAGTACTCAGGGTGCTGGGTGCTCAGTGCTCGGGGTGCTATGTGCTCAGTGCTCGCGGTGCTGGGTGCTCAGTGCTCGGGGTGCTCGGTGCTCAGTACTCAGGGTGCTGGGTGCTCAGTGCTCGGGGTGTTCAGTGCTCAGGGTGCTGGGTGCTCAGTACTCAGGGTGCTCGGTGCTTAGTACTCAGTGTGCTGGGTGCTCAGTACTCCTGGTGCTGGGTGCTCAGTGCTCAAGGTGCTGGGTGCTCAGTACTCAGGGTGCTCGTTGCTCAGGGTGCAGGGTGCTCAGTACTCAGGGTGCTGGGTGCTCAGTGCTCAGGGTGCTCGGTGCTCGGGGCGCTGGGTGCTCAGTGCTCGCGGTGCTCGGAGCTCAGTACTCAGGGTGCTGGGTGCTCAGTGCTCAGGGTGCTCGGTGCTCAGTACTCAGGGTGCTGGGTGCTCAGTGCTCAGGGTGCTGGGTGCTCAGTGCTCATGGTGCTGGGTGCTCAGTACTCAGGGTGCTGGGTGCTCAGTGCTCGGGGTGCTGGGTGCTCAGTGCTCAGGGTGCTGGGTGCTCAGTGCTCAGGGTGCTGGGTGCTCAGTACTCAGGGTGCTGGGTGCTCAGTGCTCGGTGTGCTGGGTGCTCAGTGCTCAGGGTGCTGGGGGCTCAGTGCTCAGGGTGCTGGGTGCTCAGTGCTCGGGGTGCTGGGTGCTCAGTGCTCAGTACTCAGGGTGCTGGGTGCTCAGTGCTCACGGTGCTGGGTGCTCAGTGCTGAGTACTCAGGGTGCTGGGTGCTCAGTGCTCAGGGTGCTGGGTGCTCAGTGCTCGGGGTGCTGGGTGGTCAGTACTCAGGGTGCTGGGTGCTCAGTACTCCGGGTGCTGGGTGCTCAGTTCTCGGGGTGCTCGGTGCTCAGTACTCAGTGATCAGGGTGCTCAGTGCTCAGTGCTCAGGGTGCTGGGTGTTCAGTACTCAGGGTGCTGGGTGCTCAGTACTCAGGGTGCTGGGTGCTCAGTGCTCAGGGTGCTGGGTGCTCAGTACTCGGGTTGCTCGGTGCTCAGTGCTCAGGGTGCTGGGTGCTCAGTACTCAGGGTGCTGGGTACTCAGTGCTCAGGGTGCTCGGTGCTCAGTACTCGGGGTGCAGGGTGCTCATTCTCGGGGTGCTGGGTGCTCAGTGCTCGGGGTGCTGGGTGCTCAGTACTCAGTGTGCTGGGTGCTCAGTGCTCAGGGTGCTGGGTGCTCTGTACTCAGGGTGCTGGGTGCTCAGTGCTCAGGGTGCTGGGTGCTCAGTACTCAGGGTGCTGGGAGCTCAGTGCTCAGGGTGATCGGTGCGCAGTACTCAGGGTGCTCAGTACTCAGGGTGCTGGGTGCTCAGTGCTTGGGGTGCTGGGTGCTCAGTGCTCAGGGTGATCGGTGCTCAGTACTCAGGGTGCTGGGTGCTCAGTGCTCAGGGTGCTGGGTGCTCAGTCCTCAGGGTGCTCAGTGCTCAGGGTGCTGGGTGCTCAGTGCTCGGGGTGCTCGCTGCTCAGTACTCAGGGTGCTGAGTGCTCAGTACTCAGGGTGCTGGGTGCTCAGTACTCAGAGTGCTGGGTGCTCAGTGCTCAGGGTGCTGGGTGATCAGTGCTCAGGGTGCTCAGAGCTCAGTGCTCAGGGTGCTGGGTGCTCAGTACTCAGGGTGCTGGTTGCTCAGTACTCAGGGTGCTCAGTGCTCAGTACTCAGGGTGCTCAGTGCTCAGTACTCAGGGTGCACAGTGCTCAGGGTGCTGGGTGCTCAATCCTCAGGGTGCTGGGTGCTCAGTACTCCGGGTGCTGGGTGCTGGGTGCTCAGTGCTCAGGGTGCTGGGTGCTCAGTGCTCAGGGTGCTGGGTGCTCAGTACTCAGGGTGCTGGGTGCTCAGTGCTCGGGGTGCTGTGTGCTCAATGCTCAGGGTGCTGGGTGCTCAGTACTCAGGGTTCTGGGTGCTCAGTTCTCGGGGTGCTCGGTGCTCAGTACTCAGGGTGCTGGGTGCTCAGTACTCAGGGTGCTGTGTGCTCAGTACTCAGGTGCTGGGTGCTCAGTGCTCAGGGTGCTGGGTGCTCAGTGCTCGGGGTGCTGGGTGCTCAGTGCTCAGTACTCAGGGTGCTGGTTGCTCAGTGCTCGGGGTGCTGGGTGCTCAGTGCTCAGTATTCATGGTGCTGGGTGCTCAGTGCTCAGGGTGCTGGGTGCTCAGTGCTCAGGGTGCTGGGTGCTCAGTGCTCAGGGTGCTGTGTACTCAGTGCTCAGGGTGCTGGGTGCTCAGTACTCAGGGTGCTCAGTGCTCAGTACTCGGGGTGCTGGGTGCTCATTGCTCGGGGTGCTGGGTGCTCAGTGCTCAGTACTCAGGGTGCTGGGTGCTCAGTGCTCAGGGTGCTGGGTGCTCAGTGCTCAGGGTGCTGGGTGCTCAGTGCTCAGGGTGCTGGGTGCTCAGTGCTCAGGGTGCTGGGTACTCAGTGCTCAGGGTGCACGGTGCTCAGTGCTCAGGGTGCTCAGTACTCGGGGTGCTCGGAGCACAGTACTCAGGGTGCTGGGTGCTCAGTGCTCGGGGTGATCGGTGCTCAGTACTCAGGGTGCTGGGTGCTCAGTGCTCGGGGTGCTGGGTGCTCAGTGCTCAGTATTAAGGGTGCTGTGTGCTCAGTGCTCAGGGTGCTGTGTGCTCAGTGCTCAGGGTGCTGGGTGCTCAGTGCTCAGGGTGCTGGGTACTCAGTGCTCAGGGTGCTGGGTGCTCAGTACTCAGGGTGCTGGGTGCTCAGTACTCAGGGTGCTGGGTGCTCAGTGCTCGGGGTGCTATGTGCTCAGTGCTCGCGGTGCTGGGTGCTCAGTGCTCGGGGTGCTCGGTGCTCAGTACTCAGGGTGCTGGGTGCTCAGTGCTCGAGGTGTTCAGTGCTCAGGGTGCTGGGTGCTCAGTACTCAGGGTGCTCGGTGCTTAGTACTCAGTGTGCTGGGTGCTCAGTACTCCTGGTGCTGGGTGCTCAGTGCTCAAGGTGCTGGGTGCTCAGTACTCAGGGTGCTCGTTGCTCAGGGTGCAGGGTGCTCAGTACTCAGGGTGCTGGGTGCTCAGTGCTCAGGGTGCTCGGTGCTCGGGGCGCTGGGTGCTCAGTGCTCGCGGTGCTCGGAGCTCAGTACTCAGGGTGCTGGGTGCTCAGTGCTCAGGGTGCTCGGTGCTCAGTACTCAGGGTGCTGGGTGCTCAGTGCTCAGGGTGCTGGGTGCTCAGTGCTCATGGTGCTGGGTGCTCAGTACTCAGGGTGCTGGGTGCTCAGTGCTCGGGGTGCTGGGTGCTCAGTGCTCAGGGTGCTGGGTGCTCAGTGCTCAGGGTGCTGGGTGCTCAGTACTCAGGGTGCTGGGTGCTCAGTGCTCGGTGTGCTGGGTGCTCAGTGCTCAGGGTGCTGGGGGCTCAGTGCTCAGGGTGCTGGGTGCTCAGTGCTCGGGGTGCTGGGTGCTCAGTGCTCAGTACTCAGGGTGCTGGGTGCTCAGTGCTCACGGTGCTGGGTGCTCAGTGCTGAGTACTCAGGGTGCTGGGTGCTCAGTGCTCAGGGTGCTGGGTGCTCAGTGCTCGGGGTGCTGGGTGGTCAGTACTCAGGGTGCTGGGTGCTCAGTACTCCGGGTGCTGGGTGCTCAGTTCTCGGGGTGCTCGGTGCTCAGTACTCAGTGATCAGGGTGCTCAGTGCTCAGTGCTCAGGGTGCTGGGTGTTCAGTACTCAGGGTGCTGGGTGCTCAGTACTCAGGGTGCTGGGTGCTCAGTGCTCAGGGTGCTGGGTGCTCAGTACTCGGGTTGCTCGGTGCTCAGTGCTCAGGGTGCTGGGTGCTCAGTACTCAGGGTGCTGGGTACTCAGTGCTCAGGGTGCTCGGTGCTCAGTACTCGGGGTGCAGGGTGCTCATTCTCGGGGTGCTGTGTGCTCAGTGCTCGGGGTGCTGGGTGCTCAGTACTCAGTGTGCTGGGTGCTCAGTGCTCAGGGTGCTGGGTGCTCTGTACTCAGGGTGCTGGGTGCTCAGTGCTCAGGGTGCTGGGTGCTCAGTACTCAGGGTGCTGGGAGCTCAGTGCTCAGGGTGATCGGTGCGCAGTACTCAGGGTGCTCAGTACTCAGGGTGCTGGGTGCTCAGTGCTTGGGGTGCTGAGTGCTCAGTGCTCAGGGTGATCGGTGCTCAGTACTCAGGGTGCTGGGTGCTCAGTGCTCAGGGTGCTGGGTGCTCAGTCCTCAGGGTGCTCAGTGCTCAGGGTGCTGGGTGCTCAGTGCTCGGGGTGCTCGCTGCTCAGTACTCAGGGTGCTGAGTGCTCAGTACTCAGGGTGCTGGGTGCTCAGTACTCAGAGTGCTGGGTGCTCAGTGCTCAGGGTGCTGGGTGATCAGTGCTCAGGGTGCTGGGTGCTCAGTGCTCAGGGTGCTGGGTGCTCAGTGCTCGGGGTGCTTGGTGCTCAGTACTCAGGGAGCTGGGTGCTCAGTGCTCGGGGTGCTCGGTGCTCAGTACGTTGGGTGCTCAGTGCTCAGTACTCAGGGTGCTCAGTGCTCAGGGTGCTGGGTGCTCAGTCCTCAGGGTGCTGGGTGCTCAGTACTCCGGGTGCTGGGTGCTGGGTGCTCAGTGCTCAGGGTGCTGGGTGCTCAGTGCTCAGGGTGCTGGGTGCTCAGTACTCAGGGTGCTGGGTGCTCAGTGCTCGGGGTGCTGGGTGCTCAGTGCTCAGGGTGCTGGGTGCTCAGTACTCAGGGTGCTGGGTGCTCACTTCTCGGGGTGCTCGGTGCTCAGTACTCAGGGTGCTGGGTGCTCAGTACTCAGGGTGCTGTGTGCTCAGTACTCAGGTGCTGGGTGCTCAGTGCTCAGGGTGCTGGGTGCTCAGTGCTCGGGGTGCTGGTTGCTCAGTGCTCAGTACTCAGGGTGCTGGGTGCTCAGTGCTCGGGGTGCTGGGTGCTCAGTGCTCAGTATTCATGGTGCTGGGTGCTCAGTGCTCAGGGTGCTGGGTGCTCAGTGCTCAGGGTGCTGGGAGCTCAGTGCTCAGGGTGCTGTGTACTCAGTGCTCAGTGTGCTGGGTGCTCAGTACTCAGGGTGCTCAGTGCTCAGTACTCGGGGTGCTGGGTGCTCAGTGCTCGGGGTGCTGGGTGCTCAGTGCTCAGTACTCAGGGTGCTGGGTGCTCAGTGCTCAGGGTGCTGGGTTCTCAGTGCTCAGGGTGCTGGGTGCTCAGTGCTAAGGGTGCTGGGTACTCAGTGCTCAGGGTGCACGGTGCTCAGTGCTCAGGGTGCTCAGTACTCGGGGTGCTCGGAGCTCAGTACTCAGGGTGCTGGGTGCTCAGTGCTCGGGGTGCTCGGTGCTCAGTACTCAGGGTGCTGGGTGCTCAGTGCTCGGGTGCTGGGTGCTCAGTGCTCAGTATTCAGGGTGCTGTGTGCTCAGTGCTCAGGGTGCTGTGTGCTCAGTGCTCAGGGTGCTGGGTGCTCAGTGCTCAGGGTGCTGGGTACTCAGTGCTCAGGGTGCTGGTTGCTCAGTACTCAGGGTGCTGGGTGCTCAGTACTCAGGGTGCTGGGTGCTCAGTACTCAGGGTGCTGGGCGCTCAGTACTCGGGTGCTGGGTGCTCAGTGCTCAGGGTGCTGGGTGCTCAGTTCTCGGGGTGCTGGTTGCTCAGTGCTCAGTACTCAGGGTGCTGGGTGCTCAGTGCCCGGGGTGCTGGGTGCTCAGTGCTCAGTACTCAGGGTGCTGGGTGCTCAGTGCTCAGGGTGCTGGGTGCTCAGTGCTCAGGGTGCTGGGTGCTCAGTGCTCGGGGTGCTGGGTGCTCAGTGCTCAGTACTCAGGGTGCTGGGTGCTCAGTGCTCAGGGTGCTGGGTGCTCAGTGCTCAGTACTCAGGGTGCTGGGTGCTCAGTGCTCAGGGTGCTGGGTGCTCAGTGCTCGGGGTGCTGGGTGCTCAGTACTCAGGGTGCTGGGTGCTCAGTACTCCGGGTGCTGGGTGCTCAGTTCTCGGGGTGCTCGGTGCTCAGTACTCGGGGTGCTGGGTGCTCATTCTCGGGTTGCTGGGTGCTCAGTGCTCAGGGTGGTGGGTGCTCACTACTCAGTGTGCTGGGTGCTCAGTGCTCTGTGTGCTGGGTGCTCTGTACTCAGGGTGCTGGGTGCTCAGTGCTCAGGGTGCTGGGTGCTCAGTACTCAGGGTGCTGGGAGCTCAGTGCTCAGGGTGATCGGTGCTCAGTACTCAGGGTGCTCAGTACTCAGGGTGCTGGGTGCTCAGTGCTCGGGGTGCTGGGTGCTCAGTGCTCAGGGTGATCGGTGCTCAGTACTCAGGGTGCTGGGTGCTCAGTGCTCAGGGTGCTGGGTGCTCAGTCCTCAGGGTGCTCAGTGCTCAGGGTGCTGGGTGCTCAGTGCTCGGGGTGCTCGGTGCTCAGTACTCAGGGTGCTGAGTGCTCAGTACTCAGGGTGCTGGGTGCTCAGTACTCAGGGTGCTGGGTGCTCAGTGCTCAGGGTGCTGGGGGATCAGTGCTCAGGGTGCTGGGTGCTCAGTGCTCAGGGTGCTGGGTGCTCAGTGCTCGGGGTGCTGGGTGCTCAGTACTCAGGGTGCTGGGTGCTCAGTGCTCGGGGTGCTCGGTGCTCAGTACGTTGGGTGCTCACAACTCAGGGTGCTGGGTGATCAGTGCTCAGGGTGCTGGGTGCTCAGTGCTCAGGGTGCTCAGAGCTCAGTGCTCAGGGTGCTGGGTGCTCAGTACTCAGGGTGCTGGTTGCTCAGTACTCAGGGTGCTCAGTGCTCAGTACTCAGGGTGCTCAGTGCTCAGTACTCAGGGTGCTCAGTGCTCAGGGTGCTGGGTGCTCAGTCCTCAGGGTGCTGGGTGCTCAGTGCTCAGGGTGCTCGGTGCTCAAGGCTCAGGGTGCTGGGTGCTCAGTACTCAGGGTGCTGGGTGCTCAGTGCTCGGTGTGCTGGGTGCTCAGTACTCAGGGTGCTGGGTGCTCAGTACTCAGGGTGCTGTGTGCTCAGTACTCAGGTGCTGGGTGCTCAGTGCTCAGGGTGCTGGGTGCTCAGTGCTCGGGGTGCTGGGTGCTCAGTGCTCAGTACTCAGGGTGCTGGTTGCTCAGTGCTCGGGGTGCTGGGTGCTCAGTGCTCAGTATTCATGGTGCTGGGTGCTCAGTGCTCAGGGTGCTGGGTGCTCAGTGCTCAGGGTGCTGTGTACTCAGTGCTCAGGGTGCTGGGTGCTCAGTACTCAGGGTGCTCAGTGCTCAGTACTCGGGGTGCTGGGTGCTCATTGCTCGGGGTGCTGGGTGCTCAGTGCTCAGTACTCAGGGTGCTGGGTGCTCAGTGCTCAGGGTGCTGGGTGCTCAGTGCTCAGGGTGCTGGGTGCTCAGTGCTCAGGGTGCTGGGTGCTCAGTGCTCAGGGTGCTGGGAACTCAGTGCTCAGGGTGCACGGTGCTCAGTGCTCAGGGTGCTCAGTACTCGGGGTGCTCGGAGCACAGTACTCAGGGTGCTGGGTGCTCAGTGCTCGGGGTGCTCGGTGCTCAGTACTCAGGGTGCTGGGTGCTCAGTGCTCGGGGTGCTGGGTGCTCAGTGCTCAGTATTAAGGGTGCTGTGTGCTCAGTGCTCAGGGTGCTGTGTGCTCAGTGCTCAGGGTGCTGGGTGCTCAGTGCTCAGGGTGCTGGGTACTCAGTGCTCAGGGTGCTGGGTGCTCAGTACTCAGGGTGCTGGGTGCTCAGTACTCAGGGTGCTGGGTGCTCAGTGCTCGGGGTGCTATGTGCTCAGTGCTCGCGGTGCTGGGTGCTCATTGCTCGGGGTGCTCGGTGCTCAGTACTCAGGGTGCTGGGTGCTCAGTGCTCGAGGTGTTCAGTGCTCAGGGTGCTGGGTGCTCAGTACTCAGGGTGCTCGGTGCTTAGTACTCAGTGTGCTGGGTGCTCAGTACTCCTGGTGCTGGGTGCTCAGTGCTCAAGGTGCTGGGTGCTCAGTACTCAGGGTGCTCGTTGCTCAGGGTGCAGGGTGCTCAGTACTCAGGGTGCTGGGTGCTCAGTGCTCAGGTGCTCGGTGCTCGGGGCGCTGGGTGCTCAGTGCTCGCGGTGCTCGGAGCTCAGTACTCAGGGTGCTGGGTGCTTAGTGCTCAGGGTGCTCGGTGCTCAGTACTCAGGGTGCTGGGTGCTCAGTGCTCGGGGTGCTCGGTGCTCAGTACGTTGGGTGCTCACTACTCAGGGTGCTGGGTGCTCAGTGCTCAGGGTGCTGGGTACTCAGTGCTCAGGGTGCTGGGTGCTCAGTGCTCATGGTGCTGGGTGCTCAGTACTCAGGGTGCTGGGTGCTCAGTGCTCGGGGTGCTGGGTGCTCAGTGCTCAGGGTGCTGGGTGCTCAGTGCTCAGGGTGCTGGGTGCTCAGTACTCAGGGTGCTGGGTGCTCAGTGCTCGGTGTGCTGGGTGCTCAGTGCTCAGGGTGCTGGGGGCTCAGTGCTCAGGGTGCTGGGTGCTCAGTGCTCGGGGTGCTGGGTGCTCAGTGCTCAGTACTCAGGGTGCTGGGTGCTCAGTGCTCAGGGTGCTGGGTGCTCAGTGCTCGGGGTGCTGGGTGGTCAGTACTCAGGGTGCTGGGTGCTCAGTACTCCGGGTGCTGGGTGCTCAGTTCTCGGGGTGCTCGGTGCTCAGTACTCAGTGATCAGGGTGCTCAGTGCTCAGTGCTCAGGGTGCTGGGTGTTCAGTACTCAGGGTGCTGGGTGCTCAGTACTCAGGGTGCTGGGTGCTCAGTGCTCAGGGTGCTGGGTGCTCAGTACTCGGGTTGCTCGGTGCTCAGTGCTCAGGGTGCTCTGTGCTCAGTACTCAGGGTGCTGGGTACTCAGTGCTCAGGGTGCTCGGTGCTCAGTACTCGGGGTGCTGGGTGCTCATTCTCGGGGTGCTGGGTGCTCAGTGCTCGGGGTGCTGGGTGCTCAGTACTCAGTGTGCTGGGTGCTCAGTGCTCAGGGTGCTGGGTGCTCTGTACTCAGGGTGCTGGGTGCTCAGTGCTCAGGGTGCTGGGTGCTCAGTACTCAGGGTGCTGGGAGCTCAGTGCTCAGGGTGATCGGTGCGCAGTACTCAGGGTGCTCAGTACTCAGGGTGCTGGGTGCTCAGTGCTTGGGGTGCTGGGTGCTCAGTGCTCAGGGTGATCGGTGCTCAGTACTCAGGGTGCTGGGTGCTCAGTGCTCAGGGTGCTGGGTGCTCAGTCCTCAGGGTGCTCAGTGCTCAGGGTGCTGGGTGCTCAGTGCTCGGGGTGCTCGCTGCTCAGTACTCAGGGTGCTGAGTGCTCAGTACTCAGGGTGCTGGGTGCTCAGTACTCAGGGTGCTGGGTGCTCAGTGCTCAGGGTGCTGGGTGATCAGTGCTCAGGGTGCTGGGTGCTCAGTGCTCAGGGTGCTGGGTGCTCAGTGCTCGGGGTGCTTGGTGCTCAGTACTCAGGGAGCTGGGTGCTCAGTGCTCGGGGTGCTCGGTGCTCAGTACGTTGGGTGCTCAGTGCTCAGTACTCAGGGTGCTCAGTGCTCAGGATGCTGGGTGCTCAGTCCTCAGGGTGCTGGGTGCTCAGTACTCCGGGTGCTGGGTGCTGGGTGCTCAGTGCTCAGGGTGCTGGGTGCTCAGTGCTCAGGGTGCTGGGTGCTCAGTACTCAGGGTGCTGGGTGCTCAGTGCTCGGGGTGCTGGGTGCTCAGTGCTCAGGGTGCTGGGTGCTCAGTACTCAGGGTGCTGGGTGCTCACTTCTCGGGGTGCTCGGTGCTCAGTACTCAGGGTGCTGGGTGCTCAGTACTCAGGGTGCTGTGTGCTCAGTACTCAGGTGCTGGGTGCTCAGTGCTCATGGTGCTGGGTGCTCAGTGCTCGGGGTGCTGGTTGCTCAGTGCTCAGTACTCAGGGTGCTGGGTGCTCAGTGCTCGGGGTGCTGGGTGCTCAGTGCTCAGTATTCATGGTGCTGGGTGCTCAGTGCTCAGGGTGCTGGGTGCTCAGTGCTCAGGGTGCTGGGTGCTCAGTGCTCAGGGTGCTGTGTACTCAGTGCTCAGTGTGCTGGGTGCTCAGTACTCAGGGTGCTCAGTGCTCAGTACTCGGGGTGCTGGGTGCTCAGTGCTCGGGGTGCTGGGTGCTCAGTGCTCAGTACTCAGGGTGCTGGGTGCTCAGTGCTCAGGGTGCTGGGTTCTCAGTGCTCAGGGTGCTGGGTGCTCAGTGCTAAGGGTGCTGGGTACTCAGTGCTCAGGGTGCACGGTGCTCAGTGCTCAGGGTGCTCAGTACTCGGGGTGCTCGGAGCTCAGTACTCAGGGTGCTGGGTGCTCAGTGCTCGGGGTGCTCGGTGCTCAGTACTCAGGGTGCTGGGTGCTCAGTGCTCGGGGTGCTGGGTGCTCAGTGCTCAGTATTCAGGGTGCTGTGTGCTCAGTGCTCAGGGTGCTGTGTGCTCAGTGCTCAGGGTGCTGGGTGCTCAGTGCTCAGGGTGCTGGGTACTCAGTGCTCAGGGTGCTGGGTGCTCAGTACTCAGGGTGCTGGGTGCTCAGTACTCAGGGTGCTGGGTGCTCAGTGCTCGGGGAGCTATGTGCTCAGTGCTCGCTGTGCTGGGGGCTCAGTGCTCGGGGTGCTCGGTGCTCAGTACTCAGGGTGCTGGGTGCTCAGTGCTCGAGGTGTTCAGTGCTCAGGGTGCTGGGTGCTCAGTACTCAGGGTGCTCGGTGCTTAGTACTCAGGGTGCTGGGTGCTCAGTACTCCGGGTGCTGGGTGCTCAGTGCTCAAGGTGCTGGGTGCTCAATACTCAGGGTGCTCATTGCTCAGGGTGCAGGGTGCTCAGTACTCAGGGTGCTGGGTGCTCAGTGCTCAGGGTGCTCGGTGCTCGGGGCGCTGGGTGCTCAGTGCTCGCGGTGCTCGGAGCTCAGTACTCAGGGTGCTGGGTGCTCAGTGCTCGGGGTGCTGGGTGCTCAGTGCTCAGTACTCAGGGTGCTGGGTGCTCAGTGCTCGGGGTGCTGGGTGCTCAGTGATCAGTACTCAGGGTGCTGGGTGCTCAGTGCTCAGGGTGCTGGGTGCTCAGTGCTCAGGGTGCTGGGTGCTCAGTGCTCAGGGTGCTGGGTACTCAGTGCTCAGGGTGCTGGGTGCTCAGTACTCAGGGTGCTCAGTGCTCAGTACTCGGGGTGCTGGGTGCTCAGTGCTCAGGGTGCTCACTGCTCAGTACTCGGGGTGCTGGGTGCTCAGTGCTCAGTGCTCGGGGTGCTGGGTGCTCAGTGCTCGGGGCACTGGGTGCACAGTGCTCGGGGTGCTGGGTGCTCAGTACTCGGGGTGCTGGGTGCTCAGTGCTCAGGGTGCTCAGTGCTCAGTACTCAGTGCTCAGGGTGCTCAGTGCTCAGTGCTCAGGGTGCTGGGTGTTCAGTACTCAGGGTGCTGGGTGCTCAGTACTCAGGGTGTTGGGTGCTCAGTGCTCAGGGTGCTGGGTGCTCAGTGCTCAGGGTGCTGGGTGCTCAGTACTCAGGGTGCTGGGTGCTCAGTGCTCGGTGTGCTGGGTGCTCAGTGCTCAGTACTCAGGGTGCTGGGTGCTCAGTGCTCGGGGTGCTGGGTGCTCAGTGCTCAGTACTCAGGGTGCTGGGTGCTCAGTGCTCAGGGTGCTGTGTGCTCAGTGCTCAGGGTGCTGGGTGCTCAGTGCTCAGGGTGCTGGGTACTCAGTGCTCAGGGTGCTGGGTGCACAGTGTTAAGGGTGCTGGGTGCTCAGTACTCAGGGTGCTGGGTGCTCAGTGCTCGGCGTGCTGGGTGCTCAGTGCTCAGGGTGCTGGGTGCTCAGTACTCAGGGTGCTGGGTGCTCAGTGCTCAGGGTGCTGGGTGCTCAGTACTCGGGGTGCTCGGTTCTCAGTGCTCGGGGTGCTGGGTGCTCAGTACTCAGGGTGCTGGGTACTCAGTGCTCAGGGTGCTCGGTGCTCAGTACTCGGGGTGCTGGGTGCTCATTCTCGGGGTGCTGGGTGCTCAGTGCTCGGGGTGCTGGGTGCTCAGTACTCAGGGTGCTGGGTGCTCAGTGCTCAGGGTGCTGCGTGCTCAGTACTCAGGGTGCTGGGTGCTCAGTACTCAGGGTGCTGGGAGCTCAGTGCTCAGGGTGATCGGTGCTCAGTACTCAGGGTGCTCAGTACTCAGGGTGCTGGGTGCTCAGTGCTCGGGGTGCTGGGTTCTCAGTGCTCAGGGTGATCGGTGCTCAGTACTCAGGGTGCTGGGTGCTCAGTGCTCATTGTGCTGTGTGCTCAGTGCTCAGGGTGCTGGGTGCTCAGTGCTCAGGGTGCTGGGTACACAGTGCTCAGGGTGCTGGGTGCACAGTACTCAGGGTGCTGGGTGCTCAGTACTGAGGGTGCTGGGTGCTCAGTGCTCGGCGTGCTGGGTGCTCAGTGCTCACGGTGCTGGGTGCTCAGTGCTCGGTGTGCTGGGTGCTCAGTACTCAGGGTGCTGTGTGTTCAGTGCTCAGGGTGCTAGGTGCTCAGTACTCAGGGTGCTTGGTGCTTAGTACTCAGGGTGCTGGGTGCTCAGTACTCCGGGTGCTGGGTGCTCAGTGCTCAGGGTGCTCATTGCTCAGGGTGCTGGGTGCTCAGTAGTCAGGGTGCTGGGTGCTCAGTGCTCAGGGTGCTCGGTGCTCGGGGCACTGGGTGCTCAGTGCTCGGGGTGCTCGGAGCTCAGTACTTAGGGTGCTGGGTGCTCAGTGCTCGGGGTGCTCGGTGCTCTGTACTCAGGGTGCTGGGTACTCAGTGCTCGGGGTGCTCGGTGCTCAGTACGTTGGGTGCTCACTACTCAGGGTGCTGGGTGCTCAGTGCTCAGGGTGCTGGGTGCTCAGTGCTCAGGGTGCTGGGTGCTCAGTGCTCGGGGTGCTGGGTGCTCAGTGCTCAGGGTGCTCGGAGCTCAGTACTCAGGGTGCTGTGTGGTCAGTGCTCAGGGTGCTCGGTGCTCAGTACTCAGGGTGCTGGGTGCTCAGTGCTCGGGGTGCTCGCTGCTCAGTACGTTGGGTGCTCACTACTCAGGGTGCTGGGTGCTCAGTGCTCAGGGTGCTGGGTGCTCAGTGCTCAGGGTGCTGGGTGCTCAGTGCTCAGGGTGCTGGGTGCTCAGTACTCAGGGAGCTGGGTGCTCAGTGTTCGGGGTGCTGGGTGCTCAGTGCTCAGGGTGCTGGGTGCTCAGTGCTCAGGGTGCTGGGTTCTCAGTGCTCGGGGTGCTGGGTGCTCAGTGCTCATTACTCAGGGTGCTGGGTGCTCAGTGCTCGGGGTGCTGGGTGCTCAGTGATCAGTACTCAGGGTGCTGGGTGCTCAGTGCTCAGGGTGCTGGGTGCTCAGTGCTCAGGGTGCTGGGTGCTCAGTGCTCAGGGTGCTGGGTACTCAGTGCTCCGGGTGCTGGGTGCTCAGTGCTCGGGGTGCTCGGTGCTCAGTACGTTGGGTGCTCACTACTCAGGGTGCTGGGTGCTCAGTGCTCAGGGTGCTGGGTGCTCAGTGCTCAGGGTGCTGGGTGCTCAGTGCTCGGGGTGCTGGGTGCTCAGTGCTCAGGGTGATCGGTGCTCAGTACTCAGGGTGCTGGGTGCTCTGTGCCCAGGGTGCTGGGGGCTCAGTCCTCAGGGTGCTCAGTGCTCTGGGTGCTGGGTGCTCAGTGCTCGGGGTGCTCGGTGCTCAGTACTCAGGGTGCTGAGTGCTCAGTACTCAGGGTGCTGGGTGCTCAGTACTCAGGGTGCTGGGTGCTCAGTGCTCAGGGTGCTGGGTGATCAGTGCTCAGGGTGCTGGGTGCTCAGTGCTCAGGGTGCTGGGTGCTCAGTGCTCGGGGTGCTGGGTGCTCAGTACTCAGGGTGCTGGGTGCTCAGTGCTCGGGGTGCTCGGTGCTCAGTACTTTGGGTGCTCACAACTCAGGGTGCTGGCTGCTCAGTGCTCAGGGTGCTGGGTGCTCAGTGCTCAGGGTGCTCGGTGCTCAGTGCTCAGGGTGCTGGGTGCTCAGTACTCAGGGTGCTGGTTGCTCAGTACTCAGGGTGCTCAGTGCTCAGTACTCAGGGTGCTCAGTGCTCAGTACTCAGGGTGCTCAGTGCTCAGGGTGCTGGGTGCTCAGTCCTCAGGGTGCTGGGTGCTCAGTGCTCAGGGTGCTCGGTGCTCAAGGCTCAGGGTGCTGGGTGCTCAGTACTCAGGGTGCTGGGTGCTCAGTGCTCGGTGTGCTGGGTGCTCAGTACTCAGGGTGCTGGGTGCTCAGTACTCAGGGTGCTGGGTGCTCAGTACTCAGGTTGCTGGGTGCTCAATACTCAGGGTGCTCAGTGCTTGGGGTGCTGGGTGCTCAGTACTCGGGGTGCTGGGTGCTCAGTGCTCAGGGTGCTCACTGCTCAGTACTCGGGGTGCTGGGTGCTCAGTGCTCAGTGCTCGGGGTGCTGGGTGCTCAGTGCTCGGGGCGCTGGGTGCACAGTGCTCGGGGTGCTGGGTGCTCAGTACTCGGGGTGCTGGGTGCTCAGTGCTCAGGGTGCTCAGTGCTCAGTACTCAGTGCTCAGGGTGCTCAGTGCTCAGTGCTCAGGGTGCTGGGTGTTCAGTACTCAGGGTGCTGGGTGCTCAGTACTCAGGGTGTTGGGTGCTCAGTGCTCAGGGTGCTGGGTGCTCAGTGCTCAGGGTGCTGGGTGCTCAGTACTCAGGGTGCTGGGTGCTCAGTGCTCGGTGTGCTGGGTGCTCAGTGCTCAGTACTCAGGGTGCTGGGTGCTCAGTGCTCGGGGTGCTGGGTGCTCAGTGCTCAGTACTCAGGGTGCTGGGTGCTCAGTGCTCAGGGTGCTGTGTGCTCAGTGCTCAGGGTGCTGGGTGCTCAGTGCTCAGGGTGCTGGGTACTCAGTGCTCAGGGTGCTGGGTGCACAGTGTTAAGGGTGCTGGGTGCTCAGTACTCAGGGTGCTGGGTGCTCAGTGCTCGGCGTGCTGGGTGCTCAGTGCTCAGGGTGCTGGGTGCTCAGTACTCAGGGTGCTGGGTGCTCAGTGCTCAGGGTGCTGGGTGCTCAGTACTCGGGGTGCTCGGTTCTCAGTGCTCGGGGTGCTGGGTGCTCAGTACTCAGGGTGCTGGGTACTCAGTGCTCAGGGTGCTCGGTGCTCAGTACTCGGGGTGCTGGGTGCTCATTCTCGGGGTGCTGGGTGCTCAGTGCTCGGGGTGCTGGGTGCTCAGTACTCAGGGTGCTGGGTGCTCAGTGCTCAGGGTGCTGCGTGCTCAGTACTCAGGGTGCTGGGTGCTCAGTACTCAGGGTGCTGGGAGCTCAGTGCTCAGGGTGATCGGTGCTCAGTACTCAGGGTGCTCAGTACTCAGGGTGCTGGGTGCTCAGTGCTCGGCGTGCTGGGTGCTCAGTGCTCACGGTGCTGGGTGCTCAGTGCTCGGTGTGCTGGGTGCTCAGTACTCAGGGTGCTGTGTGTTCAGTGCTCAGGGTGCTAGGTGCTCAGTACTCAGGGTGCTTGGTGCTTAGTACTCAGGGTGCTGGGTGCTCAGTACTCCGGGTGCTGGGTGCTCAGTGCTCAGGGTGCTCATTGCTCAGGGTGCTGGGTGCTCAGTAGTCAGGGTGCTGGGTGCTCAGTGCTCAGGGTGCTCGGTGCTCGGGGCACTGGGTGCTCAGTGCTCGGGGTGCTCGGAGCTCAGTACTTAGGGTGCTGGGTGCTCAGTGCTCGGGGTGCTCGGTGCTCAGTACTCAGGGTGCTGGGTACTCAGTGCTCGGGGTGCTCGGTGCTCAGTACGTTGGGTGCTCACTACTCAGGGTGCTGGGTGCTCAGTGCTCAGGGTGCTGGGTTCTCAGTGCTCAGGGTGCTGGGTGCTCAGTGCTAAGGGTGCTGGGTACTCAGTGCTCAGGGTGCACGGTGCTCAGTGCTCAGGGTGCTCAGTACTCGGGGTGCTCGGAGCTCAGTACTCAGGGTGCTGGGTGCTCAGTGCTCGGGGTGCTCGGTGCTCAGTACTCAGGGTGCTGGGTGCTCAGTGCTCGGGGTGCTGGGTGCTCAGTGCTCAGTATTCAGGGTGCTGTGTGCTCAGTGCTCAGGGTGCTGTGTGCTCAGTGCTCAGGGTGCTGGGTGCTCAGTGCTCAGGGTGCTGGGTACTCAGTGCTCAGGGTGCTGGGTGCTCAGTACTCAGGGTGCTGGGTGCTCAGTACTCAGGGTGCTGGGTGCTCAGTGCTCGGGGAGCTATGTGCTCAGTGCTCGCTGTGCTGGGGGCTCAGTGCTCGGGGTGCTCGGTGCTCAGTACTCAGGGTGCTGGGTGCTCAGTGCTCGAGGTGTTCAGTGCTCAGGGTGCTGGGTGCTCAGTACTCAGGGTGCTCGGTGCTTAGTACTCAGGGTGCTGGGTGCTCAGTACTCCGGGTGCTGGGTGCTCAGTGCTCAAGGTGCTGGGTGCTCAATACTCAGGGTGCTCATTGCTCAGGGTGCAGGGTGCTCAGTACTCAGGGTGCTGGGTGCTCAGTGCTCAGGGTGCTCGGTGCTCGGGGCGCTGGGTGCTCAGTGCTCGCGGTGCTCGGAGCTCAGTACTCAGGGTGCTGGGTGCTCAGTGCTCGGGGTGCTGGGTGCTCAGTGCTCAGTACTCAGGGTGCTGGGTGCTCAGTGCTCGGGGTGCTGGGTGCTCAGTGATCAGTACTCAGGGTGCTGGGTGCTCAGTGCTCAGGGTGCTGGGTGCTCAGTGCTCAGGGTGCTGGGTGCTCAGTGCTCAGGGTGCTGGGTACTCAGTGCTCAGGGTGCTGGGTGCTCAGTACTCAGGGTGCTCAGTGCTCAGTACTCGGGGTGCTGGGTGCTCAGTGCTCAGGGTGCTCACTGCTCAGTACTCGGGGTGCTGGGTGCTCAGTGCTCAGTGCTCGGGGTGCTGGGTGCTCAGTGCTCGGGGCACTGGGTGCACAGTGCTCGGGGTGCTGGGTGCTCAGTACTCGGGGTGCTGGGTGCTCAGTGCTCAGGGTGCTCAGTGCTCAGTACTCAGTGCTCAGGGTGCTCAGTGCTCAGTGCTCAGGGTGCTGGGTGTTCAGTACTCAGGGTGCTGGGTGCTCAGTACTCAGGGTGTTGGGTGCTCAGTGCTCAGGGTGCTGGGTGCTCAGTGCTCAGGGTGCTGGGTGCTCAGTACTCAGGGTGCTGGGTGCTCAGTGCTCGGTGTGCTGGGTGCTCAGTGCTCAGTACTCAGGGTGCTGGGTGCTCAGTGCTCGGGGTGCTGGGTGCTCAGTGCTCAGTACTCAGGGTGCTGGGTGCTCAGTGCTCAGGGTGCTGTGTGCTCAGTGCTCAGGGTGCTGGCTGCTCAGTGCTCAGGGTGCTGGGTACTCAGTGCTCAGGGTGCTGGGTGCACAGTGTTAAGGGTGCTGGGTGCTCAGTACTCAGGGTGCTGGGTGCTCAGTGCTCGGCGTGCTGGGTGCTCAGTGCTCAGGGTGCTGGGTGCTCAGTACTCAGGGTGCTGGGTGCTCAGTGCTCAGGGTGCTGGGTGCTCAGTACTCGGGGTGCTCGGTTCTCAGTGCTCGGGGTGCTGGGTGCTCAGTACTCAGGGTGCTGGGTACTCAGTGCTCAGGGTGCTCGGTGCTCAGTACTCGGGGTGCTGGGTGCTCATTCTCGGGGTGCTGGGTGCTCAGTGCTCGGGGTGCTGGGTGCTCAGTACTCAGGGTGCTGGGTGCTCAGTGCTCAGGGTGCTGCGTGCTCAGTACTCAGGGTGCTGGGTGCTCAGTACTCAGGGTGCTGGGAGCTCAGTGCTCAGGGTGATCGGTGCTCAGTACTCAGGGTGCTCAGTACTCAGGGTGCTGGGTGCTCAGTGCTCGGGGTGCTGGGTTCTCAGTGCTCAGGGTGATCGGTGCTCAGTACTCAGGGTGCTGGGTGCTCAGTGCTCATTGTGCTGTGTGCTCAGTGCTCAGGGTGCTGGGTGCTCAGTGCTCAGGGTGCTGGGTACACAGTGCTCAGGGTGCTGGGTGCACAGTACTCAGGGTGCTGGGTGCTCAGTACTGAGGGTGCTGGGTGCTCAGTGCTCGGCGTGCTGGGTGCTCAGTGCTCACGGTGCTGGGTGCTCAGTGCTCGGTGTGCTGGGTGCTCAGTACTCAGGGTGCTGTGTGTTCAGTGCTCAGGGTGCTAGGTGCTCAGTACTCAGGGTGCTTGGTGCTTAGTACTCAGGGTGCTGGGTGCTCAGTACTCCGGGTGCTGGGTGCTCAGTGCTCAGGGTGCTCATTGCTCAGGGTGCTGGGTGCTCAGTAGTCAGGGTGCTGGGTGCTCAGTGCTCAGGGTGCTCGGTGCTCGGGGCACTGGGTGCTCAGTGCTCGGGGTGCTCGGAGCTCAGTACTTAGGGTGCTGGGTGCTCAGTGCTCGGGGTGCTCGGTGCTCTGTACTCAGGGTGCTGGGTACTCAGTGCTCGGGGTGCTCGGTGCTCAGTACGTTGGGTGCTCACTACTCAGGGTGCTGGGTGCTCAGTGCTCAGGGTGCTGGGTGCTCAGTGCTCAGGGTGCTGGGTGCTCAGTGCTCGGGGTGCTGGGTGCTCAGTGCTCAGGGTGCTCGGAGCTCAGTACTCAGGGTGCTGTGTGGTCAGTGCTCAGGGTGCTCGGTGCTCAGTACTCAGGGTGCTGGGTGCTCAGTGCTCGGGGTGCTCGCTGCTCAGTACGTTGGGTGCTCACTACTCAGGGTGCTGGGTGCTCAGTGCTCAGGGTGCTGGGTGCTCAGTGCTCAGGGTGCTGGGTGCTCAGTGCTCAGGGTGCTGGGTGCTCAGTACTCAGGGAGCTGGGTGCTCAGTGCTCGGGGTGCTGGGTGCTCAGTGCTCAGGGTGCTGGGTGCTCAGTGCTCAGGGTGCTGGGTTCTCAGTGCTCGGGGTGCTGGGTGCTCAGTGCTCATTACTCAGGGTGCTGGGTGCTCAGTGCTCGGGGTGCTGGGTGCTCAGTGATCAGTACTCAGGGTGCTGGGTGCTCAGTGCTCAGGGTGCTGGGTGCTCAGTGCTCAGGGTGCTGGGTGCTCAGTGCTCAGGGTGCTGGGTACTCAGTGCTCCGGGTGCTGGGTGCTCAGTGCTCGGGGTGCTCGGTGCTCAGTACGTTGGGTGCTCACTACTCAGGGTGCTGGGTGCTCAGTGCTCAGGGTGCTGGGTGCTCAGTGCTCAGGGTGCTGGGTGCTCAGTGCTCGGGGTGCTGGGTGCTCAGTGCTCAGGGTGATCGGTGCTCAGTACTCAGGGTGCTGGGTGCTCTGTGCCCAGGGTGCTGGGGGCTCAGTCCTCAGGGTGCTCAGTGCTCTGGGTGCTGGGTGCTCAGTGCTCGGGGTGCTCGGTGCTCAGTACTCAGGGTGCTGAGTGCTCAGTACTCAGGGTGCTGGGTGCTCAGTACTCAGGGTGCTGGGTGCTCAGTGCTCAGGGTGCTGGGTGATCAGTGCTCAGGGTGCTGGGTGCTCAGTGCTCAGGGTGCTGGGTGCTCAGTGCTCGGGGTGCTGGGTGCTCAGTACTCAGGGTGCTGGGTGCTCAGTGCTCGGGGTGCTCGGTGCTCAGTACTTTGGGTGCTCACAACTCAGGGTGCTGGCTGCTCAGTGCTCAGGGTGCTGGGTGCTCAGTGCTCAGGGTGCTCGGTGCTCAGTGCTCAGGGTGCTGGGTGCTCAGTACTCAGGGTGCTGGTTGCTCAGTACTCAGGGTGCTCAGTGCTCAGTACTCAGGGTGCTCAGTGCTCAGTACTCAGGGTGCTCAGTGCTCAGGGTGCTGGGTGCTCAGTCCTCAGGGTGCTGGGTGCTCAGTGCTCAGGGTGCTCGGTGCTCAAGGCTCAGGGTGCTGGGTGCTCAGTACTCAGGGTGCTGGGTGCTCAGTGCTCGGTGTGCTGGGTGCTCAGTACTCAGGGTGCTGGGTGCTCAGTACTCAGGGTGCTGGGTGCTCAGTACTCAGGTTGCTGGGTGCTCAATACTCAGGGTGCTCAGTGCTTGGGGTGCTGGGTGCTCAGTACTCGGGGTGCTGGGTGCTCAGTGCTCAGGGTGCTCACTGCTCAGTACTCGGGGTGCTGGGTGCTCAGTGCTCAGTGCTCGGGGTGCTGGGTGCTCAGTGCTCGGGGCGCTGGGTGCACAGTGCTCGGGGTGCTGGGTGCTCAGTACTCGGGGTGCTGGGTGCTCAGTGCTCAGGGTGCTCAGTGCTCAGTACTCAGTGCTCAGGGTGCTCAGTGCTCAGTGCTCAGGGTGCTGGGTGTTCAGTACTCAGGGTGCTGGGTGCTCAGTACTCAGGGTGTTGGGTGCTCAGTGCTCAGGGTGCTGGGTGCTCAGTGCTCAGGGTGCTGGGTGCTCAGTACTCAGGGTGCTGGGTGCTCAGTGCTCGGTGTGCTGGGTGCTCAGTGCTCAGTACTCAGGGTGCTGGGTGCTCAGTGCTCGGGGTGCTGGGTGCTCAGTGCTCAGTACTCAGGGTGCTGGGTGCTCAGTGCTCAGGGTGCTGTGTGCTCAGTGCTCAGGGTGCTGGGTGCTCAGTGCTCAGGGTGCTGGGTACTCAGTGCTCAGGGTGCTGGGTGCACAGTGTTAAGGGTGCTGGGTGCTCAGTACTCAGGGTGCTGGGTGCTCAGTGCTCGGCGTGCTGGGTGCTCAGTGCTCAGGGTGCTGGGTGCTCAGTACTCAGGGTGCTGGGTGCTCAGTGCTCAGGGTGCTGGGTGCTCAGTACTCGGGGTGCTCGGTTCTCAGTGCTCGGGGTGCTGGGTGCTCAGTACTCAGGGTGCTGGGTACTCAGTGCTCAGGGTGCTCGGTGCTCAGTACTCGGGGTGCTGGGTGCTCATTCTCGGGGTGCTGGGTGCTCAGTGCTCGGGGTGCTGGGTGCTCAGTACTCAGGGTGCTGGGTGCTCAGTGCTCAGGGTGCTGCGTGCTCAGTACTCAGGGTGCTGGGTGCTCAGTACTCAGGGTGCTGGGAGCTCAGTGCTCAGGGTGATCGGTGCTCAGTACTCAGGGTGCTCAGTACTCAGGGTGCTGGGTGCTCAGTGCTCGGCGTGCTGGGTGCTCAGTGCTCACGGTGCTGGGTGCTCAGTGCTCGGTGTGCTGGGTGCTCAGTACTCAGGGTGCTGTGTGTTCAGTGCTCAGGGTGCTAGGTGCTCAGTACTCAGGGTGCTTGGTGCTTAGTACTCAGGGTGCTGGGTGCTCAGTACTCCGGGTGCTGGGTGCTCAGTGCTCAGGGTGCTCATTGCTCAGGGTGCTGGGTGCTCAGTAGTCAGGGTGCTGGGTGCTCAGTGCTCAGGGTGCTCGGTGCTCGGGGCAATGGGTGCTCAGTGCTCGGGGTGCTCGGAGCTCAGTACTTAGGGTGCTGGGTGCTCAGTGCTCGGGGTGCTCGGTGCTCAGTACTCAGGGTGCTGGGTACTCAGTGCTCGGGGTGCTCGGTGCTCAGTACGTTGGGTGCTCACTACTCAGGGTGCTGGGTGCTCAGTGCTCAGGGTGCTGGGTGCTCAGTGCTCAGGGTGCTGGGTGCTCAGTGCTCGGGGTGCTGGGTGCTCAGTGCTCAGGGTGCTCGGAGCTCAGTACTCAGGGTGCTGTGTGGTCAGTGCTCAGGGTGCTCGGTGCTCAGTACTCAGGGTGCTGGGTGCTCAGTGCTCGGGGTGCTCGCTGCTCAGTACGTTGGGTGCTCACTACTCAGGGTGCTGGGTGCTCAGTGCTCAGGGTGCTGGGTGCTCAGTGCTCAGGGTGCTGGGTGCTCAGTGCTCAGGGTGCTGGGTGCTCAGTACTCAGGGAGCTGGGTGCTCAGTGCTCGGGGTGCTGGGTGCTCAGTGCTCAGGGTGCTGGGTGCTCAGTGCTCAGGGTGCTGGGTTCTCAGTGCTCGGGGTGCTGGGTGCTCAGTGCTCATTACTCAGGGTGCTGGGTGCTCAGTGCTCGGGGTGCTGGGTGCTCAGTGATCAGTACTCAGGGTGCTGGGTGCTCAGTGCTCAGGGTGCTGGGTGCTCAGTGCTCAGGGTGCTGGGTGCTCAGTGCTCAGGGTGCTGGGTACTCAGTGCTCCGGGTGCTGGGTGCTCAGTGCTCGGGGTGCTCGGTGCTCAGTACGTTGGGTGCTCACTACTCAGGGTGCTGGGTGCTCAGTGCTCAGGGTGCTGGGTGCTCAGTGCTCAGGGTGCTGGGTGCTCAGTGCTCGGGGTGCTTGGTGCTCAGTGCTCAGGGTGATCGGTGCTCAGTACTCAGGGTGCTGGGTGCTCTGTGCCCAGGGTGCTGGGGGCTCAGTCCTCAGGGTGCTCAGTGCTCTGGGTGCTGGGTGCTCAGTGCTCGGGGTGCTCGGTGCTCAGTACTCAGGGTGCTGAGTGCTCAGTACTCAGGGTGCTGGGTGCTCAGTACTCAGGGTGCTGGGTGCTCAGTGCTCAGGGTGCTGGGTGATCAGTGCTCAGGGTGCTGGGTGCTCAGTGCTCAGGGTGCTGGGTGCTCAGTGCTCGGGGTGCTGGGTGCTCAGTACTCAGGGTGCTGGGTGCTCAGTGCTCGGGGTGCTCGGTGCTCAGTACTTTGGGTGCTCACAACTCAGGGTGCTGGCTGCTCAGTGCTCAGGGTGCTGGGTGCTCAGTGCTCAGGGTGCTCGGTGCTCAGTGCTCAGGGTGCTGGGTGCTCAGTACTCAGGGTGCTGGTTGCTCAGTACTCAGGGTGCTCAGTGCTCAGTACTCAGGGTGCTCAGTGCTCAGTACTCAGGGTGCTCAGTGCTCAGGGTGCTGGGTGCTCAGTCCTCAGGGTGCTGGGTGCTCAGTGCTCAGGGTGCTCGGTGCTCAAGGCTCAGGGTGCTGGGTGCTCAGTACTCAGGGTGCTGGGTGCTCAGTGCTCGGTGTGCTGGGTGCTCAGTACTCAGGGTGCTGGGTGCTCAGTACTCAGGGTGCTGGGTGCTCAGTACTCAGGTTGCTGGGTGCTCAATACTCAGGGTGCTCAGTGCTTGGGGTGCTGGGTGCTCAGTACTCGGGGTGCTGGGTGCTCAGTGCTCAGGGTGCTCACTGCTCAGTACTCGGGGTGCTGGGTGCTCAGTGCTCAGTGCTCGGGGTGCTGGGTGCTCAGTGCTCGGGGCGCTGGGTGCACAGTGCTCGGGGTGCTGGGTGCTCAGTACTCGGGGTGCTGGGTGCTCAGTGCTCAGGGTGCTCAGTGCTCAGTACTCAGTGCTCAGGGTGCTCAGTGCTCAGTGCTCAGGGTGCTGGGTGTTCAGTACTCAGGGTGCTGGGTGCTCAGTACTCAGGGTGTTGGGTGCTCAGTGCTCAGGGTGCTGGGTGCTCAGTGCTCAGGGTGCTGGGTGCTCAGTACTCAGGGTGCTGGGTGCTCAGTGCTCGGTGTGCTGGGTGCTCAGTGCTCAGTACTCAGGGTGCTGGGTGCTCAGTGCTCGGGGTGCTGGGTGCTCAGTGCTCAGTACTCAGGGTGCTGGGTGCTCAGTGCTCAGGGTGCTGTGTGCTCAGTGCTCAGGGTGCTGGGTGCTCAGTGCTCAGGGTGCTGGGTACTCAGTGCTCAGGGTGCTGGGTGCACAGTGTTAAGGGTGCTGGGTGCTCAGTACTCAGGGTGCTGGGTGCTCAGTGCTCGGCGTGCTGGGTGCTCAGTGCTCAGGGTGCTGGGTGCTCAGTACTCAGGGTGCTGGGTGCTCAGTGCTCAGGGTGCTGGGTGCTCAGTACTCGGGGTGCTCGGTTCTCAGTGCTCGGGGTGCTGGGTGCTCAGTACTCAGGGTGCTGGGTACTCAGTGCTCAGGGTGCTCGGTGCTCAGTACTCGGGGTGCTGGGTGCTCATTCTCGGGGTGCTGGGTGCTCAGTGCTCGGGGTGCTGGGTGCTCAGTACTCAGGGTGCTGGGTGCTCAGTGCTCAGGGTGCTGCGTGCTCAGTACTCAGGGTGCTGGGTGCTCAGTACTCAGGGTGCTGGGAGCTCAGTGCTCAGGGTGATCGGTGCTCAGTACTCAGGGTGCTCAGTACTCAGGGTGCTGGGTGCTCAGTGCTCGGCGTGCTGGGTGCTCAGTGCTCACGGTGCTGGGTGCTCAGTGCTCGGTGTGCTGGGTGCTCAGTACTCAGGGTGCTGTGTGTTCAGTGCTCAGGGTGCTAGGTGCTCAGTACTCAGGGTGCTTGGTGCTTAGTACTCAGGGTGCTGGGTGCTCAGTACTCCGGGTGCTGGGTGCTCAGTGCTCAGGGTGCTCATTGCTCAGGGTGCTGGGTGCTCAGTAGTCAGGGTGCTGGGTGCTCAGTGCTCAGGGTGCTCGGTGCTCGGGGCAATGGGTGCTCAGTGCTCGGGGTGCTCGGAGCTCAGTACTTAGGGTGCTGGGTGCTCAGTGCTCGGGGTGCTCGGTGCTCAGTACTCAGGGTGCTGGGTACTCAGTGCTCGGGGTGCTCGGTGCTCAGTACGTTGGGTGCTCACTACTCAGGGTGCTGGGTGCTCAGTGCTCAGGGTGCTGGGTGCTCAGTGCTCAGGGTGCTGGGTGCTCAGTGCTCGGGGTGCTGGGTGCTCAGTGCTCAGGGTGCTCGGAGCTCAGTACTCAGGGTGCTGTGTGGTCAGTGCTCAGGGTGCTCGGTGCTCAGTACTCAGGGTGCTGGGTGCTCAGTGCTCGGGGTGCTCGCTGCTCAGTACGTTGGGTGCTCACTACTCAGGGTGCTGGGTGCTCAGTGCTCAGGGTGCTGGGTGCTCAGTGCTCAGGGTGCTGGGTGCTCAGTGCTCAGGGTGCTGGGTGCTCAGTACTCAGGGAGCTGGGTGCTCAGTGCTCGGGGTGCTGGGTGCTCAGTGCTCAGGGTGCTGGGTGCTCAGTGCTCAGGGTGCTGGGTTCTCAGTGCTCGGGGTGCTGGGTGCTCAGTGCTCATTACTCAGGGTGCTGGGTGCTCAGTGCTCGGGGTGCTGGGTGCTCAGTGATCAGTACTCAGGGTGCTGGGTGCTCAGTGCTCAGGGTGCTGGGTGCTCAGTGCTCAGGGTGCTGGGTGCTCAGTGCTCAGGGTGCTGGGTACTCAGTGCTCCGGGTGCTGGGTGCTCAGTGCTCGGGGTGCTCGGTGCTCAGTACGTTGGGTGCTCACTACTCAGGGTGCTGGGTGCTCAGTGCTCAGGGTGCTGGGTGCTCAGTGCTCAGGGTGCTGGGTGCTCAGTGCTCGGGGTGCTTGGTGCTCAGTGCTCAGGGTGATCGGTGCTCAGTACTCAGGGTGCTGGGTGCTCTGTGCCCAGGGTGCTGGGGGCTCAGTCCTCAGGGTGCTCAGTGCTCTGGGTGCTGGGTGCTCAGTGCTCGGGGTGCTCGGTGCTCAGTACTCAGGGTGCTGAGTGCTCAGTACTCAGGGTGCTGGGTGCTCAGTACTCAGGGTGCTGGGTGCTCAGTGCTCAGGGTGCTGGGTGATCAGTGCTCAGGGTGCTGGGTGCTCAGTGCTCAGGGTGCTGGGTGCTCAGTGCTCGGGGTGCTGGGTGCTCAGTACTCAGGGTGCTGGGTGCTCAGTGCTCGGGGTGCTCGGTGCTCAGTACTTTGGGTGCTCACAACTCAGGGTGCTGGCTGCTCAGTGCTCAGGGTGCTGGGTGCTCAGTGCTCAGGGTGCTCGGTGCTCAGTGCTCAGGGTGCTGGGTGCTCAGTACTCAGGGTGCTGGTTGCTCAGTACTCAGGGTGCTCAGTGCTCAGTACTCAGGGTGCTCAGTGCTCAGTACTCAGGGTGCTCAGTGCTCAGGGTGCTGGGTGCTCAGTCCTCAGGGTGCTGGGTGCTCAGTGCTCAGGGTGCTCGGTGCTCAAGGCTCAGGGTGCTGGGTGCTCAGTACTCAGGGTGCTGGGTGCTCAGTGCTCGGTGTGCTGGGTGCTCAGTACTCAGGGTGCTGGGTGCTCAGTACTCAGGGTGCTGGGTGCTCAGTACTCAGGTTGCTGGGTGCTCAATACTCAGGGTGCTCAGTGCTTGGGGTGCTGTGTGCTCAGTACTCCGGGTGCTGGGTGCTCAGTTCTCGGGGTGCTCGGTGCTCAGTACTCAGTGATCAGGGTGCTCAGTGCTCAGTGCTCAGGGTGCTGGGTGCTCAGTGCTCAGGGTGATGTGTGCTCAGTGTTCAGGGTGCTGGGTGCTAAGTGCTCAGGGTGCTGGGTACTCAGTGCTCAGGGTGCTGGGTGCTCAGTACTCAGGGTGCTGGGTGCTCAGTACTCAGGGTGCTGGGTGCTCAGTGCTCGGGGTGCTATGTGCTCAGTGCTCGCGGTGCTGGGTGCTCAGTGCTCGGGGTGCTCGGTGCTCAGTACTCAGGGTGCTGGGTGCTCAGTGCTCGAGGTGCTCAGTACTCAGGGTGTTGTGTGTTCAGTGCTCAGGGTGCTGGGTGCTCAGTACTCAGCGTGCTCGGTGCTTAGTACTCAGGTTGCTGGGTGCTCAGTACTCCGGGTGCTGGGTGCTCAGTGCTCAAGGTGCTGGGTGCTCAGTACTCAGGGTGCTCATTGCTCAGGGTGCAGGGTGCTCAGTACTCAGGGTGCTGGGTGCTCAGTGCTCAGGGTTCTCGGTGCTCGGGGCGCTGGGTGCTCAGTGCTCTGGGTGCTCGGAGCTCAGTACTCAGGGTGCTGTGTGGTCAGTGCTCAGGGTGCTCGGTGCTCAGTACTCAGGGTGCTGGGTGCTCAGTGCTCGGGGTGCTCGGTGCTCAGTGCTCAGGGTGCTGGGTGCTCAGTGCTCAGGGTGCTGGGTGCTCAGTACTCAGGGAGCTGGGTGCTCAGTGCTCGTGGTGCTGGGTGCTCAGTGCTCAGGGTGCTGGGTGCTCAGTACTCAGGGTGCTGGGTGCTCAGTACTCGGGGTGCTGGGTGCTCAGTACTCAGGGTGCTGGGTGCTCAGGACTCAATGTGCTGGGTGCTCAGTACTCGGGTGCTGGGTGCTCAGTGCTCAGGGTGCTGGGTGCTCAGTGCTCGGGGTGCTGGGTGCTCAGTGCTCAGTACTCAGGGTGCTGGGTGCTCAGTGCTCGGGGTGCTGGGTGCTCAGTGATCAGTACTCAGGGTGCTGGGTGCTCAGTGCTCAGGGTGCTGGGTGCTCAGTGCTCAGGGTGCTGGGTGCTCAGTGCTCAGGGTGCTCAGTGCTCAGTACTCGGGGTGCTGGGTGCTCAGTGCTCAGGGTGCTCACTGCTCAGTACTCGGGGTGCTGGGTGCTCAGTACTCAGGGTGCTGGGAGCTCAGTGCTCAGGGTGATCGGTGCTCAGTACTCAGGGTGCTCAGTACTCAGGGTGCTGGGTGCTCAGTGCTCGGGGTGCTGGGTTCTCAGTGCTCAGGGTGATCGGTGCTCAGTACTCAGGGTGCTGGGTGCTCAGTGCTCATTGTGCTGTGTGCTCAGTGCTCAGGGTGCTGGGTGCTCAGTGCTCAGGGTGCTGGGTACACAGTGCTCAGGGTGCTGGGTGCACAGTACTCAGGGTGCTGGGTGCTCAGTACTGAGGGTGCTGGGTGCTCAGTGCTCGGCGTGCTGGGTGCTCAGTGCTCACGGTGCTGGGTGCTCAGTGCTCGGTGTGCTGGGTGCTCAGTACTCAGGGTGCTGTGTGTTCAGTGCTCAGGGTGCTAGGTGCTCAGTACTCAGGGTGCTTGGTGCTTAGTACTCAGGGTGCTGGGTGCTCAGTACTCCGGGTGCTGGGTGCTCAGTGCTCAGGGTGCTCATTGCTCAGGGTGCTGGGTGCTCAGTAGTCAGGGTGCTGGGTGCTCAGTGCTCAGGGTGCTCGGTGCTCGGGGCACTGGGTGCTCAGTGCTCGGGGTGCTGGGTGCTCAGTGCTCATTACTCAGGGTGCTGGGTGCTCAGTGCTCGGGGTGCTGGGTGCTCAGTGATCAGTACTCAGGGTGCTGGGTGCTCAGTGCTCAGGGTGCTGGGTGCTCAGTGCTCAGGGTGCTGGGTGCTCAGTGCTCGGGGTGCTGGGTGCTCAGTGCTCAGGGTGCTCGGAGCTCAGTACTCAGGGTGCTGTGTGGTCAGTGCTCAGGGTGCTCGGTGCTCAGTACTCAGGGTGCTGGGTGCTCAGTGCTCGGGGTGCTCGCTGCTCAGTACGTTGGGTGCTCACTACTCAGGGTGCTGGGTGCTCAGTGCTCAGGGTGCTGGGTGCTCAGTGCTCAGGGTGCTGGGTGCTCAGTGCTCAGGGTGCTGGGTGCTCAGTACTCAGGGAGCTGGGTGCTCAGTGCTCGGGGTGCTGGGTGCTCAGTGCTCAGGGTGCTGGGTGATCAGTGCTCAGGGTGCTGGGTTCTCAGTGCTCGGGGTGCTGGGTGCTCAGTGCTCATTACTCAGGGTGCTGGGTGCTCAGTGCTCGGGGTGCTGGGTGCTCAGTGATCAGTACTCAGGGTGCTGGGTGCTCAGTGCTCAGGGTGCTGGGTGCTCAGTGCTCAGGGTGCTGGGTGCTCAGTGCTCAGGGTGCTGGGTACTCAGTGCTCCGGGTGCTGGGTGCTCAGTGCTCGGGGTGCTCGGTGCTCAGTACGTTGGGTGCTCACTACTCAGGGTGCTGGGTGCTCAGTGCTCAGGGTGCTGGGTGCTCAGTGCTCAGGGTGCTGGGTGCTCAGTGCTCGGGGTGCTGGGTGCTCAGTGCTCAGGGTGATCGGTGCTCAGTACTCAGGGTGCTGGGTGCTCTGTGCCCAGGGTGCTGGGGGCTCAGTCCTCAGGGTGCTCAGTGCTCTGGGTGCTGGGTGCTCAGTGCTCGGGGTGCTCGGTGCTCAGTACTCAGGGTGCTGAGTGCTCAGTAGTCAGGGTGCTGGGTGCTCAGTACTCAGGGTGCTGGGTGCTCAGTGCTCAGGGTGCTGGGTGATCAGTGCTCAGGGTGCTGGGTGCTCAGTGCTCAGGGTGCTGGGTGCTCAGTGCTCGGGGTGCTGGGTGCTCAGGACTCAGGGTGCTGGGTGCTCAGTGCTCGGGGTGCTCGGTGCTCAGTACTTTGGGTGCTCACAACTCAGGGTGCTGGCTGCTCAGTGCTCAGGGTGCTGGGTGCTCAGTGCTCAGGGTGCTCGGTGCTCAGTGCTCAGGGTGCTGGGTGCTCAGTACTCAGGGTGCTGGTTGCTCAGTACTCAGGGTGCTCAGTGCTCAGTACTCAGGGTGCTCAGTGCTCAGTACTCAGGGTGCTCAGTGCTCAGGGTGCTGGGTGCTCAGTCCTCAGGGTGCTGGGTGCTCAGTGCTCAGGGTGATCGGTGCTCAAGGCTCAGGGTGCTGGGTGCTCAGTACTCAGGGTGCTGGGTGCTTAGTGCTCGGTGTGCTGGGTGCTCAGTACTCAGGGTGCTGGGTGCTCAGTACTCAGGGTGCTGGGTGCTCAGTACTCAGGTTGCTGGGTGCGCAATACTCAGGGTGCTCAGTGCTTGGGGTGCTGGGTGCTCAGTACTCCGGGTGCTGGGTGCTCAGTTCTCGGGGTGCTCGGTGCTCAGTACTCAGTGATCAGGGTGCTCAGTGCTCAGTGCTCAGGGTGCTGGGTGCTCAGTGCTCAGGGTGATGTGTGCTCAGTGCTCAGGGTGCTGGGTGCTAAGTGCTCAGGGTGCTGGGTACTCAGTGCTCAGGGTGCTGGGTGCTCAGTACTCAGGGTGCTGGGTGCTCAGTACTCAGGGTGCTGGGTGCTCAGTGCTCGGGGTGCTATGTGCTCAGTGCTCGCGGTGCTGGGTGCTCAGTGCTCGGGGTGCTCGGTGCTCAGTACTCAGGGTGCTGGGTGCTCAGTGCTCGAGGTGCTCAGTACTCAGGGTGTTGTGTGTTCAGTGCTCAGGGTGCTGGGTGCTCAGTACTCAGGGTGCTCGGTGCTTAGTACTCAGGTTGCTGGGTGCTCAGTACTCCGGGTGCTGGGTGCTCAGTGCTCAAGGTGCTGGGTGCTCAGTACTCAGGGTGCTCATTGCTCAGGGTGCAGGGTGCTCAGTACTCAGGGTGCTGGGTGCTCAGTGCTCAGGGTTCTCGGTGCTCGGGGCGCTGGGTGCTCAGTGCTCTGGGTGCTCGGAGCTCAGTACTCAGGGTGCTGTGTGGTCAGTGCTCAGGGTGCTCGGTGCTCAGTACTCAGGGTGCTGGGTGCTCAGTGCTCGGGGTGCTCGGTCCTCAGTACGTTGGGTGCTCACTACTCAGGGTGCTGGGTGCTCAGTGCTCAGGGTGCTGGGTGCTCAGTGCTCAGGGTGCTGGGTGCTCAGTGCTCAGGGTGCTGGGTGCTCAGTACTCAGGGAGCTGGGTGCTCAGTGCTCGTGGTGCTGGGTGCTCAGTGCTCAGGGTGCTGGGTGCTCAGTACTCAGGGTGCTGGGTGCTCAGTACTCGGGGTGCTGGGTGCTCAGTACTCAGGGTGCTGGGTGCTCAGGACTCAATGTGCTGGGTGCTCAGTACTCGGGTGCTGGGTGCTCAGTGCTCAGGGTGCTGGGTGCTCAGTGCTCGGGGTGCTGGGTGCTCAGTGCTCAGTACTCAGGGTGCTGGGTGCTCAGTGCTCGGGGTGCTGGGTGCTCAGTGATCAGTACTCAGGGTGCTGGGTGCTCAGTGCTCAGGGTGCTGGGTGCTCAGTGCTCAGAGTGCTGGGTGCTCAGTGCTCAGGGTGCTGGGTACTCAGTGCTCAGGGTGCTGGGTGCTCAGTACTCAGGGTTCTCAGTGCTCAGTACTCGTGGTGCTGGGTGCTCAGTGCTCAGGGTGCTCACTGCTCAGTACTCGGGGTGCTGGGTGCTCAGTGCTCAGTGCTCGGGGTGCTGGGTGCTCAGTGCTCGGGGCGCTGGGTGCTCAGTGCTCGGGGTGCTGGGTGCTCAGTACTCGGGGTGCTGGGTGCTCAGTGCTCAGGGTGCTCAGTGCTCAGTACTCAGTGCTCAGGGTGCTCAGTGCTCAGTGCTCAGGGTGCTGGGTGTTCAGTACTCAGGGTGCTGGGTGCTCAGTACTCAGGGTGCTGGGTGCTCAGTGCTCAGGGTGCTGGGTGCTCAGTGCTCGGGGCGCTGGGTGCTCAGTACTCAGGGTGCTGGGTGCTCAGTGCTCGGGGTGCTGGATGCTCAGTGCTCAGGGTGCTGGATTCTCAGTACTCAGGGTGCTGGGTGCTCAGTACTCGGGGTGCTGTGTGCTCAGTACTCGGGGTGCTGGGTGCTCAGTACTCAGGGTGCTGGGTGCTCAGTGCTCCGGGTGCTCGGTGCTCAGTACGTTGGGTGCTCACTACTCAGGGTGCTGGGTGCTCATTGCTCAGGTTGCTGGGTGCTCAGTACTCAGGGTGCTGGTTGCTCAGTGCTCGGGGTGCTGGGTGCTCAGTGCTCAGGGTGCTGGGTGCTCAGTACTCAGGGTGCTGGGTGCTCAGTACTCGGGGTGCTGGGTGCTCAGTGCTCGGGGTGCTGGGTGCTCAGTACTCAGTGTGCTGGGTGCTCAGTACTCAGGGTGCTGGGTGCTCAGTACTCAGGGTGCTGGGTGCTCAGTACTCGGGTGCTGTGTGCTCAGTGCTCAGGGTGCTTGGTGCTCAGTGCTCGGGGTGCTGGGTGCTCAGTGCTCAGTACTCAGGGTGCTGGGTGCTCAGTGCCCGGGGTGCTGGGTGCTCAGTGCTCAGTACTCATTGTGCTGGGTGCTCAGAGCTCAGGGTGCTGGGTGCTCAGTGCTCAGGGTGCTGTGTGCTCAGTGCTCAGTACTCAGGGTGCTGGGTGCTCAGTGCTCGGTGTGCTGGGTGCTCAGTGCTCAGTACTCAGGGTGCTGGGTGCTCATTGCTCAGGGTGCTGGGTGCTCAGTGCTCGGGGTGCTGTGTGCTCAGTACTCAGGGTGCTGGGTGCTCAGCACTCCGGGTGCTGGGTTCTCAGTTCTCGGGGTGCTCGGTGCTCAGTACTCAGTGATCAGGGTGCTCAGTGCTCAGTGCTCAGGGTGCTGGGTGTTCAGTACTCAGGGTGCTGGGTGCTCAGTACTCAGGGTGCTGGGTGCTCAGTGCTCAGGGTCCTGGGTGCTCAGTACTCGGGGTGCTCGGTGCTCAGTGCTCAGGGTGCTGGGTGCTCAGTACTCAGGGTGCTGGGTACTCAGTGCTCAGGGTGCTCGGTGCTCAGTACTCGGGGTGCTGGGTGCTCATTCTCGGGGTGCTGGGTGCTCAGTGTTCGGGGTGCTGGGTGCTCAGTACTCAGGGTGCTGGGTGCTCAGTGCTCAGAGTGCTGGGTGCTCAGTACTCAGGGTGCTGGGTGCTCAGTGCTCAGGGTGCTGGGTGCTCAGTACTCAGGGTGCTGGGAGCTCAGTGCTCAGGGTGATCGGTGCTCAGTACTCAGGGTGCTCAGTACTCAGGGTGCTGGGTGCTCAGTGCTCGGGGTGCTGGGTGCTCAGTACTGAGGGTGCTGGTTGCTCAGTGCTTTGGATTCTGGGTGCTCAGTGCTCAGGATGATCGGTGCTCAGTACTCAGGGTGCTGGGTGCTCAGTGCTCAGGGTGCTGGGTGCTCAGTCCTCAGGGTGCTCAGTGCTCAGGGTGCTGGGTGCTCAGTGCTCGGAGTGCTCGGTGCTCAGTACTCAGGGTGCTGAGTGCTCAGTACTCAGGGTGCTGGGTGCTCAGTACTCAGGGTGCTGGGTGCTCAGTGCTCAGGGTGCTGGGTGATCAGTGCTCAGGGTGCTGGGTGCTCAGTGCTCAGGGTGCTGGGTGCTCAGTGCTCGGGGTGCTGGGTGCTCAGTACTCAGGGTGCTGGGTGCTCAGTGCTCGGGGTGCTCGGTGCTCAGTACGTTGGGTGCTCACAACTCAGGGTGCTGTGTGCTCAGTGCTCAGGGTGCTGGGTGCTCAGTGCTCAGGGTGCTCGGTGCTTAGTGCTCAGGGTGCTGGGTGCTCAGTACTCAGGGTGCTGGTTGCTCAGTACTCAGGGTGCTCAGTGCTCAGTACTCAGGGTGCTCAGTGCTCAGTACTCAGGGTGCTCAGTGCTCAGGGTGCTGGGTGCTCAGTCCTCAGGGTGCTGGGTGCTCAGTGCTCAGGGTTCTCGGTGCTCAAGGCTCAGGGTGCTGGGTGCTCAGTACTCAGGGTGCTGGGTGCTCAGTGCTCGGGGTCCTGGGTGCTCAGTACTCAGGGTGCTGGGTGCTCAGTACTCAGGGTGCTGGGTGCTCAGTACTCAGGGTGCTGGGTGCTCAATACTCAGGGTGCTCAGTGCTTGGGGTGCTGGGTGCTCAGTACTCCGGGTGCTGGGTGCTCAGTTCTCGGGGTGCTCGGTGCTCAGTACTCAGTGATCAGGGTGCTCAGTGCTCAGTGCTCAGGTTGCTGGGTGCTCAGTGCTCAGGGTGATGTGTGCTCAGTGCTCAGGGTGCTGGGTGCTAAGTGCTCAGGGTGCTGGGTACTCAGTGCTCAGGGTGCTGGGTGCTCAGTACTCAGGGTGCTGGGTGCTCAGTACTCAGGGTGCTGGGTGCTCAGTGCTCGGGGTGCTATGTGCTCAGTGCTCGCGGTGCTGGGTGCTCAGTGCTCGGGGTGCTCGGTGCTCATTCTCGGGGTGCTGGGTGCTCAGTGCTCGAGGTGCTCAGTACTCAGGGTGCTGTGTGTTCAGTGCTCAGGGTGCGGGTGCTCAGTACTCAGGGTGCTCATTGCTCAGGGTGCAGGGTGCTCAGTACTCAGGGTGCTGGGTGCTCAGTGCTCAGGGTGCTCGGTGCTCGGGGCGCTGGGTGCTCAGTGCTCGGGGTGCTGGTTGCTCAGTGCTCGGGGTGCTGGGTGCTCAGTGCTCAGGGTGCTGGGTGCTCAGTACTCAGGGTGCTGGGTGCTCAGTACTCGGGGTGCTGGGTGCTCAGTGCTCGGGGTGCTATGTGCTCTGTACTCAGGGTGCTGGGTGCTCAGTACTCAGGGTGCTGGGTGCTCAGTACTCAGGGTGCTGGGTGCTCAGTACTCGGGTGCTGTGTGCTCAGTGCTCAGGGTGCTGGGTGCTCAGTGCTCGGGGTGCTGGGTGCTCAGTGCTCAGTACTCAGGGTGCTGGGTGCTCAGTGCCCGGGGTGCTGGGTGCTCAGTGCTCAGTACTCAGGGTGCTGGGTGCTCAGAGCTCAGGGTGCTGGGTGCTCAGTGCTCAGGGTGCTGGGTGCTCAGTGCTCAGTACTCAGGGTGCTGGGTGCACAGTGCTCGGTGTGCTGGGTGCTCAGTGCTCAGTACTCAGGGTGCTGGGTGCTCAGTGCTCAGGGTGCTGGGTGCTCAGTGCTCGGGGTGCTGTGTGCTCAGTACTCAGGGTGCTGGGTGCTCAGCACTCCGGGTGCTGGGTTCTCAGTTCTCGGGGTGCTCGGTGCTCAGTACTCAGTGATCAGGGTGCTCAGTGCTCAGTGCTCAGGGTGCTGGGTGTTCAGTACTCAGGGTGCTCTGTGCTCAGTACTCAGGGTGCTGGGTGCTCAGTGCTCAGGGTGCTGGGTGCTCAGTACTCGGGGTGCTCGGTGCTCAGTGCTCAGGGTGCTGGGTGCTCAGTACTCAGGGTGCTGGGTACTCAGTGCTCAGGGTGCTCGGTGCTCAGTACTCGGGGTGCTGGGTGCTCATTCTCGGGGTGCTGGGTGCTCAGTGTTCGGGGTGCTGGGTGCTCAGTACTCAGGGTGCTGGGTGCACAGTGCTCAGGGTGCTGGGTGCTCAGTACTCAGGGTGCTGGGAGCTCAGTGCTCAGGGTGATCGGTGCTCAGTACTCAGGGTATTCAGTACTCAGGGTGCTTTGTGCTCAGTGCTTGGGTTGCTGGGTGCTCAGTACTGAGGGTGCTGGTTGCTCAGTGCTTTGGATTCTGGGTGCTCAGTGCTCAGGATGATCGGTGCTCAGTACTCAGGGTGCTGGGTGCTCAGTGCTCAGGGTGCTGGGTGCTCAGTCCTCAGGGTGCTCAGTGCTCAGGGTGCTGGGTGCTCAGTGCTCGGGGTGCTCGGTGCTCAGTACTCAGGGTGCGGAGTGCTCAGTACTCAGGGTGCTGGGTGCTCAGTACTCAGGGTGCTGGGTGCTCAGTGCTCAGGGTGCTGGGTGATCAGTGCTCAGGGTGCTGGTTGCTCAGTGCTCAGGGTGCTGGGTGCTCAGTGCTCGGGGTGCTGGGTGCTCAGTACTCAGGGTGCTGGGTGCTCAGTGCTCGGGGTGCTCGGTGCTCAGTACGTTGGGTGCTCACAACTCAGGGTGCTGGGTGCTCAGTGCTCAGGGTGCTGGGTGCTCAGTGCTCAGGGTGCTCGGTGCTCAGTGCTCAGGGTGCTGGGTGCTCAGTACTCAGGGTGCTGGTTGCTCAGTACTCAGGGTGCTCAGTGCTCAGTACTCAGGGTGCTCAGTGCTCAGTACTCAGGGTGCTCAGCGCTCAGGGTGCTGGGTGCTCAGTCCTCAGGGTGCTGGGTGCTCAGTGCTCAGGGTGCTGGGTGCTCAGTCCTCAGGGTGCTCAGTGCTCAGGGTGCTGGGTGCTCAGTGCTCGGGGTGCTCGGTGCTCAGTACTCAGGGTGCTGAGTGCTCAGTACTCAGGGTGCTGGGTGCTCAGTACTCAGGGTGCTGGGTGCTCAGTGCTCAGGGTGCTGGTTGCTCAGTGCTCAGGGTGCTGGTTGCTCAGTGCTCAGGGTGCTGGGTGCTCAGTGCTCGGTCTGCTGGGTGCTCAGTACTCAGGGTGCTGGGTGCTCAGTGCTCGGGGTGCTCGGTGCTCAGTACGTTGGGTGCTCACAACTCAGGGTGCTGGGTGCTCAGTGCTCAGGGTGCTGGGTGCTCAGTGCTCAGGGTGCTCGGTGCTCAGTGCTCAGGGTGCTGGGTGCTCAGTACTCAGGGTGCTGGTTGCTCAGTACTCAGGGTGCTCAGTGCTCAGTACTCAGGGTGCTCAGTGCTCAGTACTCAGGGTGCTCAGCGCTCAGGGTGCTGGGTGCTCAGTCCTCAGGGTGCTGGGTGCTCAGTGCTCAGGGTGCTCGGTGCTCAAGGCTCAGGGTGCTGGGTGCTCAGTACTCAGGGTGCTGGGTGCTCAGTGCTCGGGGTCCTGGGTGCTCAGTACTCAGGGTGCTGGGTGCTCAGTACTCAGGGTGCTGGGTGCTCAGTACTCAGGGTGCTGGGTGCTCAATACTCAGGGTGCTCAGTGCTTGGGGTGCTGGGTGCTCAGTACTCCGGGTGCTGGGTGCTCAGTTCTCGGGGTGCTCGGTGCTCAGTACTCAGTGATCAGGGTGCTCAGTGCTCAGTGCTCAGGGTGCTGGGTGCTCAGTGCTCATGGTGATGTGTGCTCAGTGCTCAGGGTGCTGGGTGCTAAGTGCTCAGGGTGCTGGGTACTCAGTGCTCAGGGTGCTGGGTGCTCAGTACTCAGGGTGCTGGGTGCTCAGTACTCAGGGTGCTGGGTGCTCAGTGCTCGGGGTGCTATGTGCTCAGTGCTCGCGGTGCTGGGTGCTCAGTGCTCGGGGTGCTCGGTGCTCAGTACTCAGGGTGCTGGGTGCTCAGTGCTCGAGGTGCTCAGTACTCAGGGTGCTGTGTGTTCAGTGCTCAGGGTGCTGGGTGCTCAGTACTCAGGGTGCTCAGTGCTTAGTATTCAGGTTGCTGGGTGCTCAGTACTCCGGGTGCTGGGTGCTCAGTGCTCAAGGTGCTGGGTGCTCAGTACTCAGGGTGCTCATTGCTCAGGGTGCAGGGTGCTCAGTACTCAGGGTGCTGGGTGCTCAGTGCTCAGGGTGCTCGGTGCTCGGGGCGCTGGGTGCTCAGTGCTCGGGGTGCTCGGAGCTCAGTACTCAGGGTCCTGGGTGCTCAGTGCTCAGGGTGCTCGGTGCTCAGTACTCAGGGTGCTGGGTGCTCAGTGCTCGGGGTGCTGGGGACTCAGTGCTCAGGGTGCTGGGTGCTCAGTGCTCGAGGTGCTCAGTACTCAGGGTGCTGTGTGTTCAGTGCTCAGGGTGCTGGGTGCTCAGTACTCAGGGTGCTGGTTGCTCAGTGCTCGGGGTGCTGGGTGCTCAGTGCTCAGGGTGCTGGGTGCTCAGTACTCAGGGTGCTGGGTGCTCAGTACTCGGGGTGCTGGGTGCTCAGTGCTCGGGGTGCTGGGTGCTCAGTACTCAGTGTGCTGGGTGCTCAGTACTCAGGGTGCTGGGTGCTCAGTACTCAGGGTGCTGGGTGCTCAGTACTCGGGTGCTGTGTGCTCAGTGCTCAGGGTGCTGGGTGCTCAGTGCTCGGGGTGCTGGGTGCTCAGTGCTCGGGGTGCTGGGTGCTCAGTACTCAGGGTGCTGGGTGCTCAGTGCTCGGGGTGCTCGGTGCTCAGTACGTTGGGTGCTCACAACTCAGGGTGCTGTGTGCTCAGTGCTCAGGGTGCTGGGTGCTCAGTGCTCAGGGTGCTCGGTGCTTAGTGCTCAGGGTGCTGGGTGCTCAGTACTCAGGGTGCTGGTTGCTCAGTACTCAGGGTGCTCAGTGCTCAGTACTCAGGGTGCTCAGTGCTCAGTACTCAGGGTGCTCAGTGCTCAGGGTGCTGGGTGCTCAGTCCTCAGGGTGCTGGGTGCTCAGTGCTCAGGGTTCTCGGTGCTCAAGGCTCAGGGTGCTGGGTGCTCAGTACTCAGGGTGCTGGGTGCTCAGTGCTCGGGGTCCTGGGTGCTCAGTACTCAGGGTGCTGGGTGCTCAGTACTCAGGGTGCTGGGTGCTCAGTACTCAGGGTGCTGGGTGCTCAATACTCAGGGTGCTCAGTGCTTGGGGTGCTGGGTGCTCAGTACTCCGGGTGCTGGGTGCTCAGTTCTCGGGGTGCTCGGTGCTCAGTACTCAGTGATCAGGGTGCTCAGTGCTCAGTGCTCAGGTTGCTGGGTGCTCAGTGCTCAGGGTGATGTGTGCTCAGTGCTCAGGGTGCTGGGTGCTAAGTGCTCAGGGTGCTGGGTACTCAGTGCTCAGGGTGCTGGGTGCTCAGTACTCAGGGTGCTGGGTGCTCAGTACTCAGGGTGCTGGGTGCTCAGTGCTCGGGGTGCTATGTGCTCAGTGCTCGCGGTGCTGGGTGCTCAGTGCTCGGGGTGCTCGGTGCTCATTCTCGGGGTGCTGGGTGCTCAGTGCTCGAGGTGCTCAGTACTCAGGGTGCTGTGTGTTCAGTGCTCAGGGTGCGGGTGCTCAGTACTCAGGGTGCTCATTGCTCAGGGTGCAGGGTGCTCAGTACTCAGGGTGCTGGGTGCTCAGTGCTCAGGGTGCTCGGTGCTCGGGGCGCTGGGTGCTCAGTGCTCGGGGTGCTGGTTGCTCAGTGCTCGGGGTGCTGGGTGCTCAGTGCTCAGGGTGCTGGGTGCTCAGTACTCAGGGTGCTGGGTGCTCAGTACTCGGGGTGCTGGGTGCTCAGTGCTCGGGGTGCTATGTGCTCTGTACTCAGGGTGCTGGGTGCTCAGTACTCAGGGTGCTGGGTGCTCAGTACTCAGGGTGCTGGGTGCTCAGTACTCGGGTGCTGTGTGCTCAGTGCTCAGGGTGCTGGGTGCTCAGTGCTCGGGGTGCTGGGTGCTCAGTGCTCAGTACTCAGGGTGCTGGGTGCTCAGTGCCCGGGGTGCTGGGTGCTCAGTGCTCAGTACTCAGGGTGCTGGGTGCTCAGAGCTCAGGGTGCTGGGTGCTCAGTGCTCAGGGTGCTGGGTGCTCAGTGCTCAGTACTCAGGGTGCTGGGTGCACAGTGCTCGGTGTGCTGGGTGCTCAGTGCTCAGTACTCAGGGTGCTGGGTGCTCAGTGCTCAGGGTGCTGGGTGCTCAGTGCTCGGGGTGCTGTGTGCTCAGTACTCAGGGTGCTGGGTGCTCAGCACTCCGGGTGCTGGGTTCTCAGTTCTCGGGGTGCTCGGTGCTCAGTACTCAGTGATCAGGGTGCTCAGTGCTCAGTGCTCAGGGTGCTGGGTGTTCAGTACTCAGGGTGCTCTGTGCTCAGTACTCAGGGTGCTGGGTGCTCAGTGCTCAGGGTGCTGGGTGCTCAGTACTCGGGGTGCTCGGTGCTCAGTGCTCAGGGTGCTGGGTGCTCAGTACTCAGGGTGCTGGGTACTCAGTGCTCAGGGTGCTCGGTGCTCAGTACTCGGGGTGCTGGGTGCTCATTCTCGGGGTGCTGGGTGCTCAGTGTTCGGGGTGCTGGGTGCTCAGTACTCAGGGTGCTGGGTGCACAGTGCTCAGGGTGCTGGGTGCTCAGTACTCAGGGTGCTGGGAGCTCAGTGCTCAGGGTGATCGGTGCTCAGTACTCAGGGTATTCAGTACTCAGGGTGCTTTGTGCTCAGTGCTTGGGTTGCTGGGTGCTCAGTACTGAGGGTGCTGGTTGCTCAGTGCTTTGGATTCTGGGTGCTCAGTGCTCAGGATGATCGGTGCTCAGTACTCAGGGTGCTGGGTGCTCAGTGCTCAGGGTGCTGGGTGCTCAGTCCTCAGGGTGCTCAGTGCTCAGGGTGCTGGGTGCTCAGTGCTCGGGGTGCTCGGTGCTCAGTACTCAGGGTGCGGAGTGCTCAGTACTCAGGGTGCTGGGTGCTCAGTACTCAGGGTGCTGGGTGCTCAGTGCTCAGGGTGCTGGGTGATCAGTGCTCAGGGTGCTGGTTGCTCAGTGCTCAGGGTGCTGGGTGCTCAGTGCTCGGGGTGCTGGGTGCTCAGTACTCAGGGTGCTGGGTGCTCAGTGCTCGGGGTGCTCGGTGCTCAGTACGTTGGGTGCTCACAACTCAGGGTGCTGGGTGCTCAGTGCTCAGGGTGCTGGGTGCTCAGTGCTCAGGGTGCTCGGTGCTCAGTGCTCAGGGTGCTGGGTGCTCAGTACTCAGGGTGCTGGTTGCTCAGTACTCAGGGTGCTCAGTGCTCAGTACTCAGGGTGCTCAGTGCTCAGTACTCAGGGTGCTCAGCGCTCAGGGTGCTGGGTGCTCAGTCCTCAGGGTGCTGGGTGCTCAGTGCTCAGGGTGCTGGGTGCTCAGTCCTCAGGGTGCTCAGTGCTCAGGGTGCTGGGTGCTCAGTGCTCGGGGTGCTCGGTGCTCAGTACTCAGGGTGCTGAGTGCTCAGTACTCAGGGTGCTGGGTGCTCAGTACTCAGGGTGCTGGGTGCTCAGTGCTCAGGGTGCTGGTTGCTCAGTGCTCAGGGTGCTGGTTGCTCAGTGCTCAGGGTGCTGGGTGCTCAGTGCTCGGTCTGCTGGGTGCTCAGTACTCAGGGTGCTGGGTGCTCAGTGCTCGGGGTGCTCGGTGCTCAGTACGTTGGGTGCTCACAACTCAGGGTGCTGGGTGCTCAGTGCTCAGGGTGCTGGGTGCTCAGTGCTCAGGGTGCTCGGTGCTCAGTGCTCAGGGTGCTGGGTGCTCAGTACTCAGGGTGCTGGTTGCTCAGTACTCAGGGTGCTCAGTGCTCAGTACTCAGGGTGCTCAGTGCTCAGTACTCAGGGTGCTCAGCGCTCAGGGTGCTGGGTGCTCAGTCCTCAGGGTGCTGGGTGCTCAGTGCTCAGGGTGCTCGGTGCTCAAGGCTCAGGGTGCTGGGTGCTCAGTACTCAGGGTGCTGGGTGCTCAGTGCTCGGGGTCCTGGGTGCTCAGTACTCAGGGTGCTGGGTGCTCAGTACTCAGGGTGCTGGGTGCTCAGTACTCAGGGTGCTGGGTGCTCAATACTCAGGGTGCTCAGTGCTTGGGGTGCTGGGTGCTCAGTACTCCGGGTGCTGGGTGCTCAGTTCTCGGGGTGCTCGGTGCTCAGTACTCAGTGATCAGGGTGCTCAGTGCTCAGTGCTCAGGGTGCTGGGTGCTCAGTGCTCATGGTGATGTGTGCTCAGTGCTCAGGGTGCTGGGTGCTAAGTGCTCAGGGTGCTGGGTACTCAGTGCTCAGGGTGCTGGGTGCTCAGTACTCAGGGTGCTGGGTGCTCAGTACTCAGGGTGCTGGGTGCTCAGTGCTCGGGGTGCTATGTGCTCAGTGCTCGCGGTGCTGGGTGCTCAGTGCTCGGGGTGCTCGGTGCTCAGTACTCAGGGTGCTGGGTGCTCAGTGCTCGAGGTGCTCAGTACTCAGGGTGCTGTGTGTTCAGTGCTCAGGGTGCTGGGTGCTCAGTACTCAGGGTGCTCAGTGCTTAGTATTCAGGTTGCTGGGTGCTCAGTACTCCGGGTGCTGGGTGCTCAGTGCTCAAGGTGCTGGGTGCTCAGTACTCAGGGTGCTCATTGCTCAGGGTGCAGGGTGCTCAGTACTCAGGGTGCTGGGTGCTCAGTGCTCAGGGTGCTCGGTGCTCGGGGCGCTGGGTGCTCAGTGCTCGGGGTGCTCGGAGCTCAGTACTCAGGGTCCTGGGTGCTCAGTGCTCAGGGTGCTCGGTGCTCAGTACTCAGGGTGCTGGGTGCTCAGTGCTCGGGGTGCTGGGGACTCAGTGCTCAGGGTGCTGGGTGCTCAGTGCTCGAGGTGCTCAGTACTCAGGGTGCTGTGTGTTCAGTGCTCAGGGTGCTGGGTGCTCAGTACTCAGGGTGCTGGTTGCTCAGTGCTCGGGGTGCTGGGTGCTCAGTGCTCAGGGTGCTGGGTGCTCAGTACTCAGGGTGCTGGGTGCTCAGTACTCGGGGTGCTGGGTGCTCAGTGCTCGGGGTGCTGGGTGCTCAGTACTCAGTGTGCTGGGTGCTCAGTACTCAGGGTGCTGGGTGCTCAGTACTCAGGGTGCTGGGTGCTCAGTACTCGGGTGCTGTGTGCTCAGTGCTCAGGGTGCTGGGTGCTCAGTGCTCGGGGTGCTGGGTGCTCAGTGCTCAGTACTCAGGGTGCTGGGTGCTCAGTGCCCGGGGTGCTTTGTGCTCAGTGCTCAGTACTCAGGGTGCTGGGTGCTCAGAGCTCAGGGTGCTGGGTGCTCAGTGCTCAGGGTGCTGGGTGCTCAGTGCTCAGTACTCAGGGTGCTGGGTGCTCAGTGCTCGGTGTGCGGGGTGCTCAGGGCTCAGTACTCAGGGTGCGGGGTGCTCAGTGCTCAGGGTGCTGGGTGCTCAGTGCTCGGGGTGCTGTGTGCTCAGTACTCAGGGTGCTGGGTGCTCAGCACTCCGGGTGCTGGGTTCTCAGTTCTCGGGGTGCTCGGTGCTCAGTACTCAGTGATCAGGGTGCTCAGTGCTCAGTGCTCACGGTGCTGGGTGTTCAGTACTCAGGGTGCTGGGTGCTCAGTACTCAGGGTGCTTGGTGCTCAGTGCTCAGGGTCCTGGGTGCTCAGTACTCAGGGTGCTGGGTACTCAGTGCTCAGGGTGCTCGGTGCTCAGTACTCGGGGTGATGGGTGCTCATTCTCGGGGTGCTGGGTGCTCAGTGTTCGGGGTGCTGGGTGCTCAGTACTCAGGGTGCTGGGTGCTCAGTGCTCAGAGTGCTGGGTGCTCAGTACTCAGGGTGCTGGGTGCTCAGTGCTCAGGGTGCTGGGTGCTCAGTACTCAGGGTGCTGTGAGCTCAGTGCTCAGGGTGATCGGTGCTCAGTACTCAGGGTGCTAAGTACTCAGGGTGCTGGGTGCTCAGTGCTCGGGGTGAGGGGTGCTCAGTACTGAGGGTGCTGGTTGCTCAGTGCTTTGGATTCTGGGTGCTCAGTGCTCAGGATGATCGGTGCTCAGTACTCAGGGTGCTGGGTGCTCAGTGCTCAGGGTGCTGGGTGCTCAGTCCTCAGGGTGCTCAGTGCTCAGGGTGCTGGGTGCTCAGTGCTCGGGGTGCTCGGTGCTCAGTACTCAGGGTGCTGAGTGCTCAGTACTCAGGGTGCTGGGTGCTCAGTACTCAGGGTGCTGGGTGCTCAGTGCTCAGGGTGCTGGGTGATCAATGCTCAGGGTGCTGGGTGCTCAGTGCTCAGGGTGCTGGGTGCTCAGTGCTCGGGGTGCTCGGTGCTCAGTACGTTGGGTGCTCACAACTCAGGGTGCTGGGTGCTCAGTGCTCAGGGTGCTGGGTGCTCAGTGCTCAGGGTGCTCGGTGCTCAGTGCTCAGGGTGCTGGGTGCTCAGTACTCAGGGTGCTGGGTGCTCAGTGCTCAGGGTGCAGGGTGATCAATGCTCAGGGTGCTGGGTGCTCAGTACTCAGGGTGCTGGGTGCTCAGTGCTCGGGGTGCTCGGTGCTCAGTACGTTGGGTGCTCACAACTTAGGGTGCTGGGTGCTCAGTGCTCAGGGTGCTGGGTGCTCAGTGCTCAGGGTGCTGGGTGCTCAGTGCTCAGGGTGCTGGGTGCTCAGTACTCAGGGTGCTGGTTGCTCAGTACTCAGGGTGCTCAGTGCTCAGTACTCAGGGTGCTCAGTGCTCAGTACTCAGGGTGCTCAGTGCTCAGGGTGCTGGGTGCTCAGTCCTCAGGGTGCTGGGTGCTCAGTGCTCAGGGTTCTCGGTGCTCAAGGCTCAGGGTGCTGGGTGCTCAGTACTCAGGGTGCTGGGTGCTCAGTGCTCGGGGTCCTGGGTGCTCAGTACTCAGGGTGCTGGGTGCTCAGTACTCAGGGTGCTGGGTGCTCAGTACTCAGGGTGCTGGGTGCTCAATACTCAGGGTGCTCAGTGCTTGGGGTGCTGGGTGCTCAGTACTCCGGGTGCTGGGTGCTCAGTTCTCGGGGTGCTCGGTGCTCAGTACTCAGTGATCAGGGTGCTCAGTGCTCAGTGCTCAGGGTGCTGGGTGCTCAGTGCTCAGGGTGATGTGTGCTCAGTGCTCAGGGTGCTGGGTGCTAAGTGCTCAGGGTGCTGGGTACTCAGTGCTCAGGGTGCTGGGTGCTCAGTACTCAGGGTGCTGGGTGCTCAGTACTCAGGGTGCTGGGTGCTCAGTGCTCGGGGTGCTATGTGCTCAGTGCTCGCGGTGCTGGGTGCTCAGTGCTCGGGGTGCTCGGTGCTCAGTACTCAGGGTGCTGGGTGCTCAGTGCTCGAGGTGCTCAGTACTCAGGGTGCTGTGTGTTCAGTGCTCAGGGTGCGGGTGCTCAGTACTCAGGGTGCTCGGTGCTTAGTACTCAGGTTGCTGGGTGCTCAGTACTCCGGGTGCTGGGTGCTCAGTGCTCAAGGTGCTGGGTGCTCAGTACTCAGGGTGCTCATTGCTCAGGGTGCAGGGTGCTCAGTACTCAGGGTCCTGGGTGCTCAGTGCTCAGGGTGCTCGGTGCTCGGGGCGCTGGGTGCTCAGTGCTCGGGGTGCTCGGAGCTCAGTACACAGGGTGCTGGGTGCTCAGTGCTCAGGGTGCTCGCTGCTCAGTACTCAGGGTGCTGGGTGCTCAGTGCTCAGGGTGCTCGGTGCTCAGTGCTCAGGGTGCTGGGTGCTCAGTACTCAGGGTGCTGGTTGCTCAGTACTCAGGGTGCTCAGTGCTCAGTACTCAGGGTGCTCAGTGCTCAGTACTCAGGGTGCTCAGCGCTCAGGGTGCTGGGTGCTCAGTCCTCAGGGTGCTGGGTGCTCAGTGCTCAGGGTGCTCGGTGCTCAAGGCTCAGGGTGCTGGGTGCTCAGTACTCAGGGTGCTGGGTGCTCAGTGCTCGGGGTCCTGGGTGCTCAGTACTCAGGGTGCTGGGTGCTCAGTACTCAGGGTGCTGGGTGCTCAGTACTCAGGGTGCTGGGTGCTCAATACTCAGGGTGCTCAGTGCTTGGGGTGCTGGGTGCTCAGTACTCCGGGTGCTGGGTGCTCAGTTCTCGGGGTGCTCGGTGCTCAGTACTCAGTGATCAGGGTGCTCAGTGCTCAGTGCTCAGGGTGCTGGGTGCTCAGTGCTCATGGTGATGTGTGCTCAGTGCTCAGGGTGCTGGGTGCTAAGTGCTCAGGGTGCTGGGTACTCAGTGCTCAGGGTGCTGGGTGCTCAGTACTCAGGGTGCTGGGTGCTCAGTACTCAGGGTGCTGGGTGCTCAGTGCTCGGGGTGCTATGTGCTCAGTGCTCGCGGTGCTGGGTGCTCAGTGCTCGGGGTGCTCGGTGCTCAGTACTCAGGGTGCTGGGTGCTCAGTGCTCGAGGTGCTCAGTACTCAGGGTGCTGTGTGTTCAGTGCTCAGGGTGCTGGGTGCTCAGTACTCAGGGTGCTCAGTGCTTAGTATTCAGGTTGCTGGGTGCTCAGTACTCCGGGTGCTGGGTGCTCAGTGCTCAAGGTGCTGGGTGCTCAGTACTCAGGGTGCTCATTGCTCAGGGTGCAGGGTGCTCAGTACTCAGGGTGCTGGGTGCTCAGTGCTCAGGGTGCTCGGTGCTCGGGGCGCTGGGTGCTCAGTGCTCGGGGTGCTCGGAGCTCAGTACTCAGGGTCCTGGGTGCTCAGTGCTCAGGGTGCTCGGTGCTCAGTACTCAGGGTGCTGGGTGCTCAGTGCTCGGGGTGCTGGGGACTCAGTGCTCAGGGTGCTGGGTGCTCAGTGCTCGAGGTGCTCAGTACTCAGGGTGCTGTGTGTTCAGTGCTCAGGGTGCTGGGTGCTCAGTACTCAGGGTGCTGGTTGCTCAGTGCTCGGGGTGCTGGGTGCTCAGTGCTCAGGGTGCTGGGTGCTCAGTACTCAGGGTGCTGGGTGCTCAGTACTCGGGGTGCTGGGTGCTCAGTGCTCGGGGTGCTGGGTGCTCAGTACTCAGTGTGCTGGGTGCTCAGTACTCAGGGTGCTGGGTGCTCAGTACTCAGGGTGCTGGGTGCTCAGTACTCGGGTGCTGTGTGCTCAGTGCTCAGGGTGCTTGGTGCTCAGTGCTCGGGGTGCTGGGTGCTCAGTGCTCAGTACTCAGGGTGCTGGGTGCTCAGTGCCCGGGGTGCTTTGTGCTCAGTGCTCAGTACTCAGGGTGCTGGGTGCTCAGAGCTCAGGGTGCTGGGTGCTCAGTGCTCAGGGTGCTGGGTGCTCAGTGCTCAGTACTCAGGGTGCTGGGTGCTCAGTGCTCGGTGTGCGGGGTGCTCAGGGCTCAGTACTCAGGGTGCGGGGTGCTCAGTGCTCAGGGTGCTGGGTGCTCAGTGCTCGGGGTGCTGTGTGCTCAGTACTCAGGGTGCTGGGTGCTCAGCACTCCGGGTGCTGGGTTCTCAGTTCTCGGGGTGCTCGGTGCTCAGTACTCAGTGATCAGGGTGCTCAGTGCTCAGTGCTCAGGGTGCTGGGTGTTCAGTACTCAGGGTGCTGGGTGCTCAGTACTCAGGGTGCTTGGTGCTCAGTGCTCAGGGTCCTGGGTGCTCAGTACTCAGGGTGCTGGGTACTCAGTGCTCAGGGTGCTCGGTGCTCAGTACTCGGGGTGATGGGTGCTCATTCTCGGGGTGCTGGGTGCTCAGTGTTCGGGGTGCTGGGTGCTCAGTACTCAGGGTGCTGGGTGCTCAGTGCTCAGAGTGCTGGGTGCTCAGTACTCAGGGTGCTGGGTGCTCAATGCTCAGGGTGCTGGGTGCTCAGTACTCAGGGTGCTGTGAGCTCAGTGCTCAGGGTGATCGGTGCTCAGTACTCAGGGTGCTAAGTACTCAGGGTGCTGGGTGCTCAGTGCTCGGGGTGAGGGGTGCTCAGTACTGAGGGTGCTGGTTGCTCAGTGCTTTGGATTCTGGGTGCTCAGTGCTCAGGATGATCGGTGCTCAGTACTCAGGGTGCTGGGTGCTCAGTGCTCAGGGTGCTGGGTGCTCAGTCCTCAGGGTGCTCAGTGCTCAGGGTGCTGGGTGCTCAGTGCTCGGGGTGCTCGGTGCTCAGTACTCAGGGTGCTGAGTGCTCAGTACTCAGGGTGCTGGGTGCTCAGTACTCAGGGTGCTGGGTGCTCAGTGCTCAGGGTGCTGGGTGATCAATGCTCAGGGTGCTGGGTGCTCAGTGCTCAGGGTGCTGGGTGCTCAGTGCTCGGGGTGCTCGGTGCTCAGTACGTTGGGTGCTCACAACTCAGGGTGCTGGGTGCTCAGTGCTCAGTACTCAGGGTGCTGGGTGCTCAGTGCTCAGGGTGCTGGGTGCTCAGTGCTCGGGGTGCTGTGTGCTCAGTGCTAAGGGTGCTGGGTGCTCAGTACTCAGGGTGCTGGGTGCTCAGTACTCGGGGTGCTGGGTGCTCAGTGATCGGGGTGCTGGGTGCTCAGTACTCAGGGTGCTGGGTGCTCAGTACTCAGGGTGCTGGGTGCTCAGTACTCAGGGTGCTGGGTGCTCAGTACTCGGGTGCTGTGTGCTCAGTGCTCAGGGTGCATGGTGCTCAGTGCTCGGGGTGCTGGGTGCTCAGTGCTCAGTACTCAGGGTGCTGGGTGCCCAGTGCCTGGTGTGCTGGGTGCTCAGTGCTCAGTACTCAGGGTGCTCGGTGCTCAGTACTCAGTGATCAGGGTGCTCAGTGCTCAGTGCTCAGGGTGCTGGGTGTTCAGTACTCAGGGTGCTGGGTGCTCAGTACTCAGGGTGCTGGGTGCTCAGTGCTCAGGGTGCTGGGTGCTCAGTACTCGGGGTGCTCGGTGCTCAGTGCTCAGGGTGCTGGGTGCTCAGTACTCAGGGTGCTGGGTACTCAGTGCTCAGGGTGCTCGGTGCTCAGTACTCGGGGTGCTGGGTGCTCAGTGCTCAAGGTGCTGGGTGCTCAGTACTCAGGGTGCTCATTGCTCAGGGTGCAGGGTGCTCAGTACTCAGGGTGCTGGGTGCTCAGTGCTCAGGGTGCTCGGTGCTCGGGGCGCTGGGTGCTCAGTGCTCGGGGTGCTCGGAGCTCAGTACACAGGGTGCTGGGTGCTCAGTGCTCAGGGTGCTCGCTGCTCAGTACTCAGGGTGCTGGGTGCTCAGTGCTCGGGGTGCTCGGTGCTCAGTACGTTGGGTGCTCACTACTCAGGGTGCTGGGTGCTCAGTGCTCAGGGTGCTGGGTGCTCAGTGCTCAGGGTGCTGGGTGCTCAGTACTCAGGGAGCTGGGTGCTCAGTGCTCGGGGTGCTGGGTGCTCAGTGCTCAGGGTGCTGGGTGCTCAGTACTCAGGGTGCTGGGTGATCAGTACTCGGGGTGCTGGGTGCTCAGTACTCAGGGTGCTGGGTGCTCAGTACTCAATGTGCTGGGTGCTCAGTACTCGGGTGCTGGGTGCTCAGTGCTCAGGGTGCTGGGTGCTCAATGCTCGGGGTGCTGGGTGCTCAGTGATCAGTACTCAGGGTGCTGGGTGCTCAGTGCTGAGGGTGCTGGGTGCTCAGTGCTCAGGGTGCTGGGTGCTCAGTGCTCAGGGTGCTGGGTACTCAGTGCTCAGGTTGCTGGGTGCTCAGTACTCAGGGTGCTCAGTGCTCAGTACTCGGGGTGCTGGGTGCTCAGTGCTCAGGGTGCTCACTGCTCAGTACTCGGGGTGCTAGGTGCTCAGTGCTCAGTGCTCGGGGTGCTGGGTGCTCAGTGCTCGGGGCGCTGGGTGCTCAGTGCTCGGGGTGCTGGGTGCTCAGTACTCGGGTTGCTGGGTGCTCAGTGCTCAGGGTGCTCAGTGCTCAGTACTCAGTGCTCAGGGTGCTCAGTGCTCCGTGCTCAGGGTGCTTGGTGTTCAGTACTCAGGGTGCTGGGTGCTCAGTACTCAGGGTGCTGGGTGCTCAGTGCTCAGGGTGCTGGGTGTACAGTGCTCGGGGCGCTGGGTGCTCAGTACTCAGGGTTCTGGGTGCTCAGTGCTCGGGGTGCTTGGTGCTCAGTGCTCAGGGTGCTGGGTGCTCAGTACTCAGGGTGCTGGGTGCTCAGTACTCGGGGTGCTGGGTGCTCAGTACTCAGGGTGCTGTTTGCTCAGTACTCAGGGTGCTGGGTGCTCAGTACTCGGGTGCTGGGTGCTCAGTGCTCAGGGTGCTGGGTGCTCAGTGCTCGGGGTGCTGGGTGCTCAGTGCTCAGTTCTCAGGGTGCTGGGTGCTCAGTGCTTGGGGTGCTGGGTGCTCAGTGCTCAGTACTCAGGGTGCTGGGTGCTCAGTGCTCAGGGTGCTGTTTGCTCAGTGCTCAGGGTGCTGGGTGCTCAGTGCTCAGGGTGCTGGGTACTCAGTGCTCAGGGTGCTGGGTGCTCAGTGCTCGAGGTGCTCAGTACTCAGGGTGCTGTGTGTTCAGTGCTCAGGGTGCTGGGTGCTCAGTACTCAGGGTGCTCGGTGCTTAGAACTCAGGGTGCTGGGTGCTCAGTGCTCGGGGTGCTGGGTGCTCAGTGCTCAGGGTTCTCGGTGCTCGGGGCGCTGGGTGCTCAGTGCTCGGGGTGCTCGGAGCTCAGTACTCAGGGTGCTGGGTGTTCAGTGCTCGGGGTGCTCGGTGCTCAGTACTCAGGGTGCTGGGTGCTCAGTGCTCGGGGTGCTCGGTGCTCAGTACGTTGGGTGCTCACTACTCAGGGTGCTGGGTGCTCATTGCTCAGGGTGCTGGGTGGTCAGTACTCAGGGTGCTGGTTGCTCAGTGCTCGGGGTGCTGAATGCTCAGTGCTAAGGGTGCTGGGTGCTCAGTACTCAGGGTGCTGGGTGCTCAGTACTCGGGGTGCTGGGTGCTCAGTGATCGGGGTGCTGGGTGCTCAGTACTCAGGGTGCTGGGTGCTCAGTACTCAGGGTGCTGGGTGCTCAGTACTCAGGGTGCTGGGTGCTCAGTACTCGGGTGCTGTGTGCTCAGTGCTCAGGGTGCATGGTGCTCAGTGCTCGGGGTGCTGGGTGCTCAGTGCTCAGTACTCAGGGTGCTGGGTGCTCAGTGCCTGGTGTGCTGGGTGCTCAGAGCTCAGTACTCAGGGTGCTGGGTGCTCAGAGCTCAGGGTGCTGGGTGCTCAGTGCTCAGTACTCAGGGTGCTGGGTGATCAGTGCCTGGGGTGCTGGGTGCTCAGTGCTCAGTACTCAGGGTGCTGGGTGCTCAGTGCTCAGGGTGCTGGGTGCTCAGTGCTCGGGGTGCTGTGTGCTCAGTGCTAAGGGTGCTGGGTGCTCAGTACTCAGGGTGCTGGGTGCTCAGTACTCGGGGTGCTGGGTGCTCAGTGATCGGGGTGCTGGGTGCTCAGTACTCAGGGTGCTGGGTGCTCAGTACTCAGGGTGCTGGGTGCTCAGTACTCAGGGTGCTGGGTGCTCAGTACTCGGGTGCTGTGTGCTCAGTGCTCAGGGTGCATGGTGCTCAGTGCTCGGGGTGCTGGGTGCTCAGTGCTCAGTACTCAGGGTGCTGGGTGCCCAGTGCCTGGTGTGCTGGGTGCTCAGTGCTCAGTACTCAGGGTGCTCGGTGCTCAGTACTCAGTGATCAGGGTGCTCAGTGCTCAGTGCTCAGGGTGCTGGGTGTTCAGTACTCAGGGTGCTGGGTGCTCAGTACTCAGGGTGCTGGGTGCTCAGTGCTCAGGGTGCTGGGTGCTCAGTACTCGGGGTGCTCGGTGCTCAGTGCTCAGGGTGCTGGGTGCTCAGTACTCAGGGTGCTGGGTACTCAGTGCTCAGGGTGCTCGGTGCTCAGTACTCGGGGTGCTGGGTGCTCATTCTCGGGGTGCTGGTTGCTCAGTGTTCGGGGTGCTGGGTGCTCAGTACTCAGGGTGCTGGGTGCTCAGTGCTCAGAGTGCTGGGTGCTCAGTACTCAGGGTGCTGGGTGCTCAGTGCTCAGGGTGCTGGGTGCTCAGTACTCAGGGTGCTGGGAGCTCAGTGCTCAGGGTGATCGGTGCTCAGTACTCAGTGTGCTCAGTACTCAGGTTGCTGGGTGCTCAGTGCTCGGGGTGCTGGGTGCTCAGTACTGAGGGTGCTGGTTGCTCAGTGCTTTGGATTCTGGGTGCTCAGTCCTCAGGGTGCTCAGTGCTCAGGGTGCTGGGTGCTCAGTACTCAGGGTGCTCAGTGCTCAGTACTCAGGGTGCTCAGTGCTCAGTACTCAGGGTGCTCAGTGCTCAGGGTGCTGGGTGCTCAGTCCTCAGGGTGCTGGGTGCTCAGTGCTCAGGGTGCTCGGTGCTCAAGGCTCAGGGTGCTGGGTGCTCAGTACTCAGGGTGCTGGGTGCTCAGTGCTCGGGGTGCTGGGTGCACAGTACTCAGGGTGCTGGGTGCTCAGTACTCAGGGTGCTGGGTGCTCAGTACTCAGGGTGCTGGGTGCTCAATACTCAGGGTGCTCAGTGCTTGGGGTGCTGGGTGCTCAGTACTCCGGGTGCTGGGTGCTCAGTTCTCGGGGTGCTCGGTGCTCAGTGCTCAGGGTCCTGGGTGCTCAGTGCTCAGGGTGATGTGTGCTCAGTGCTCAGGGTGCTGGGTGCTAAGTGCTCAGGGTGCTGGGTACTCAGTGCTCAGAGTGCTGGGTGCTCAGTACTCAGGGTGCTGGGTGCTCAGTACTCAGGGTGCTGGGTGCTCAGTGCTCGGGGTGCTATGTGCTCAGTGCTCGCGGTGCTGGGTGCTCAGTGCTCGGGGTGCTCGGTGCTCAGTACTCAGGGTGCTGGGTGCTCAGTGCTCGAGGTGCTCAGTACTCAGGGTGCTGTGTGTTCAGTGCTCAGGGTGCTGGGTGCTCAGTACTCAGGGTGCTCGGTGCTTAGTACTCAGGTTGCTGGGTGCTCAGTACTCCGGGTGCTGGGTGCTCAGTGCTCAAGGTGCTGGGTGCTCAGTACTCAGGGTGCTCATTGCTCAGGGTGCAGGGTGCTCAGTACTCAGGGTGCTGGGTGCTCAGTGCTCAGGGTGCTCGGTGCTCGGGGCGCTGGGTGCTCAGTGCTCGGGGTGCTCGGAGCTCAGTACTCAGGGTGCTGGGTGCTCAGTGCTCAGGGTGCTCGGTGCTCAGTACTCAGGGTGCTGGGTGCTCAGTGCTCGGGGTGCTCGGTGCTCAGTACGTTGGGTGCTCACTACCCAGGGTGCTGGGTGCTCAGTGCTCAGGGTGCTGGGTGCTCAGTGCTCAGGGTGCTGGGTGCTCAGTACTCAGGGAGCTGGGTGCTCAGTGCTCAGGGGGCTGGGTGCTCAGTGCTCAGGGTGCTGGGTGCTCAGTACTCAGGGTGCTGGGTGCTCAGTACTCGGGGTGCTGGTTGCTCAGTACTCAGGGTGCTGGGTTCTCAGTACTCAATGGGCTGGGTGCTCAGTACTCGGGTGCTGGGTGCTCAGTGCTCAGGGTGCAGGGTGCTCAGTGCTCGGGGTGCTGGGTGCTCAGTGCTCAGTACTCAGGGTGCTGGGTGCTCAGTGCGCGGGGTGCTGGGTGCTCAGTGATCAGTACTCAGGGTGCTGGGTGCTCAGTGCTGAGGGTGCTGGGTGCTCAGTGCTCAGGGTGCTGGGTGCTCAGTGCTCAGGGTGCTGGGTACTCAGTGCTCAGGGTGCTGTTTGCTCAGTATTCAGGGTGCTCAGTGCTCAGTGCTCGGGGTGCTGGGTGCTCAGTGCTCAGGGTGCTCACTGCTCAGTACTCGGGGTGCTGGGTGCTCAGTGCTCAGTGCTCGGGGTGCTGGGTGCTCAGTGCTCGGGGCGCTGGGTGCTCAGTGCTCGGGGTGCTGGGTGCTCAGTACTCGGGTTGCTGGGTGCTCAGTGCTCAGGGTGCTCAGTGCTCAGTACTCAGTGCTCAGGGTGCTCAGTGCTCAGTGCTCAGGGTGCTGGGTGTTCAGTACTCAGGGTGCTGGCTGCTCAGTACTCAGGGTGCTGGGTGCTCAGTGCTCAGGGTGCTGGGTGCTCAGTGCTCGGGGCGCTGGGTGCTCAGTACTCAGGGTGCTGGTTGCTCAGTGCTCGGGGTGCTTGGTGCTCAGTGCTCAGGGTGCTGGGTGCTCAGTACTCAGGGTGCTGGGTGCTCAGTACTCGGGGTGCTGGGTGCTCAGTACTCAGGGTGCTGTTTGCTCAGTACTCAGGGTGCTGGGTGCTCAGTACTCGGGTGCTGGGTGCTCAGTGCTCAGGGTGCTGGGTTCTCAGTGCTCGGGGTGCTGGGTGCTCAGTGCTCAGTTCTCAGGGTGCTGGGTGCTCAGTGCTTGGGGTGCTGGGTGCTCAGTGCTCAGTTCTCAGGGTGCTGGGTGCTCAGTGCTCAGGGTGCTGTTTGCTCAGTGCTCAGGGTGCTGGGTGCTCAGTGCTCAGGGTGCTGGGTGTTCAGTACTCAGGGTGCTGGGTGCTCAGTACTCAGGGTGCTGGGTGCTCAGTGCTCAGGGTCCTGGGTGCTCAGTACTCGGGGTGCTCGGTGCTCAGTGCTCAGGGTGCTGGGTGCTCAGTACTCAGGGTGCTGGGTACTCAGTGCTCAGGGTGCTCGGTGCTCAGTACTCGGGGTGCTGGGTGCTCATTCTCGGGGTGCTGGGTGCTCAGTGTTCGGGGTGCTGGGTGCTCAGTACTCAGGGTGCTGGGTGCTCAGTGCTCAGAGTGCTGGGTGCTCAGTACTCAGGGTGCTGGGTGCTCAGTGCTCAGGGTGCTGGGTGCTCAGTACTAAGGGTGCTGGGAGCTCAGTGCTCAGGGTGATCGGTGCTCAGTACTCAGGGTGCTCAGTACTCAGGGTGCTGGGTGCTCAGTGCTCGGGGTGCTGGGTGCTCAGTACTGAGGGTGCTGGTTGCTCAGTGCTTTGGATTCTGGGTGCTCAGTGCTCAGGATGATCGGTGCTCAGTACTCAGGGTGCTGGGTGCTCAGTGCTCAGGGTGCTGGGTGCTCAGTACTCAGGGTGCTGGGTGCTCAGTACTCAGGGTGCTGGGTGCTCAGTGCTCAGGGTGCTGGGTGATCAGTGCTCAGGGTGCTGGGTGCTCAGTGCTCAGGGTGCTGGGTGCTCAGTGCTCGGGGTGCTGGGTGCTCAGTACTCAGGGTGCTGGGTGCTCAGTGCTCGGGGTGCTCGGTGCTCAGTACGTTGGGTGCTCACAACTCAGGGTGCTGGGTGCTCAGTGCTCAGGGTGCTGGGTGCTCAGTGCTCAGGGTGCTCGGTGCTCAGTGCTCAGGGTGCTGGGTGCTCAGTACTCAGGGTGCTGGTTGCTCAGTACTCAGGGTGCTCAGTGCTCAGTACTCAGGGTGCTCAGTGCTCAGTACTCAGGGTGCTCAGTGCTCAGGGTGCTGGGTGCTCAGTCCTCAGGGTGCTGGGTGCTCAGTGCTCAGGGTTCTCGGTGCTCAAGGCTCAGGGTGCTGGGTGCTCAGTACTCAGGGTGCTGGGTGCTCAGTGCTCGGGGTCCTGGGTGCTCAGTACTCAGGGTGCTGGGTGCTCAGTACTCAGGGTGCTGGGTGCTCAGTACTCAGGGTGCTGGGTGCTCAATACTCAGGGTGCTCAGTGCTTGGGGTGCTGGGTGCTCAGTACTCCGGGTGCTGGGTGCTCAGTTCTCGGGGTGCTCGGTGCTCAGTACTCAGTGATCAGGGTGCTCAGTGCTCAGTGCTCAGGGTGCTGGGTGCTCAGTGCTCAGGGTGATGTGTGCTCAGTGCTCAGGGTGCTGGGTGCTAAGTGCTCAGGGTGCTGGGTACTCAGTGCTCAGGGTGCTGGGTGCTCAGTACTCAGGGTGCTCGGTGCTCAGTACTCAGGGTGCTGGGTGCTCAGTGCTCGAGGTGCTCAGTACTCAGGGTGCTGTGTGTTCAGTGCTCAGGGTGCTGGGTGCTCAGTACTCAGGGTGCTCGGTGCTTAGTACTCAGGTTGCTGGGTGCTCAGTACTCCGGGTGCTGGGTGCTCAGTGCTCAAGGTGCTGGGTGCTCAGTACTCAGGGTGCTCATTGCTCAGGGTGCAGGGTGCTCAGTACTCAGGGTGCTGGGTGCTCAGTGCTCAGGGTGCTCGGTGCTCGGGGCACTGGGTGCTCAGTGCTCGGGGTGCTCGGAGCTCAGTACTCAGGGTGCTGGGTGCTCAGTGCTCAGGGTGCTCGGTGCTCAGTACTCAGGGTGCTGGGTGCTCAGTGCTCGGGGTGCTCGGTGCTCAGTACGTTGGGTGCTCACTACCCAGGGTGCTGGGTGCTCAGTGCTCAGGGTGCTGGGTGCTCAGTGCTCAGGGTGCTGGGTGCTCAGTACTCAGGGAGCTGGGTGCTCAGTGCTCAGGGGGCTGGGTGCTCAGTGCTCAGGGTGCTGGGTGCTCAGTACTCAGGGTGCTGGGTGCTCAGTACTCGGGGTGCTGGTTGCTCAGTACTCAGCGTGCTGGGTTCTCAGTACTCAATGGGCTGGGTGCTCAGTACTCGGGTGCTGGGTGCTCAGTGCTCAGGGTGCTGGGTGCTCAGTGCTCGGGGTGCTGGGTGCTCAGTGCTCAGTACTCAGGGTGCTGGGTGCTCAGTGCGCGGGGTGCTGGGTGCTCAGTGATCAGTACTCAGGGTGCTGGGTGCTCAGTGCTGAGGGTGCTGGGTGCTCAGTGCTCAGGGTGCTGGGTGCTCAGTGCTCAGGGTGCTGGGTACTCAGTGCTCAGGGTGCTGTTTGCTCAGTATTCAGGGTGCTCAGTGCTCAGTGCTCGGGGTGCTGGGTGCTCAGTGCTCAGGGTGCTCACTGCTCAGTACTCGGGGTGCTGGGTGCTCAGTGCTCAGTGCTCGGGGTGCTGGGTGCTCAGTGCTCGGGGCGCTGGGTGCTCAGTGCTCGGGGTGCTGGGTGCTCAGTACTCGGGTTGCTGGGTGCTCAGTGCTCAGGGTGCTCAGTGCTCAGTACTCAGTGCTCAGGGTGCTCAGTGCTCAGTGCTCAGGGTGCTGGGTGTTCAGTACTCAGGGTGCTGGCTGCTCAGTACTCAGGGTGCTGGGTGCTCAGTGCTCAGGGTGCTGGGTGCTCAGTGCTCGGGGCGCTGGGTGCTCAGTACTCAGGGTGCTGGTTGCTCAGTGCTCGGGGTGCTTGGTGCTCAGTGCTCAGGGTGCTGGGTGCTCAGTACTCAGGGTGCTGGGTGCTCAGTACTCGGGGTGCTGGGTGCTCAGTACTCAGGGTGCTGTTTGCTCAGTACTCAGGGTGCTGGGTGCTCAGTACTCGGGTGCTGGGTGCTCAGTGCTCAGGGTGCTGGGTTCTCAGTGCTCGGGGTGCTGGGTGCTCAGTGCTCAGTTCTCAGGGTGCTGGGTGCTCAGTGCTTGGGGTGCTGGGTGCTCAGTGCTCAGTACTCAGGGTGCTGGGTGCTCAGTGCTCAGGGTGCTGTTTGCTCAGTGCTCAGGGTGCTGGGTGCTCAGTGCTCAGGGTGCTGGGTGTTCAGTACTCAGGGTGCTGGGTGCTCAGTACTCAGGGTGCTGGGTGCTCAGTGCTCAGGGTCCTGGGTGCTCAGTACTCGGGGTGCTCGGTGCTCAGTGCTCAGGGTGCTGGGTGCTCAGTACTCAGGGTGCTGGGTACTCAGTGCTCAGGGTGCTCGGTGCTCAGTACTCGGGGTGCTGGGTGCTCATTCTCGGGGTGCTGGGTGCTCAGTGTTCGGGGTGCTGGGTGCTCAGTACTCAGGGTGCTGGGTGCTCAGTGCTCAGAGTGCTGGGTGCTCAGTACTCAGGGTGCTGGGTGCTCAGTGCTCAGGGTGCTGGGTGCTCAGTACTAAGGGTGCTGGGAGCTCAGTGCTCAGGGTGATCGGTGCTCAGTACTCAGGGTGCTCAGTACTCAGGGTGCTGGGTGCTCAGTGCTCGGGGTGCTGGGTGCTCAGTACTGAGGGTGCTGGTTGCTCAGTGCTTTGGATTCTGGGTGCTCAGTGCTCAGGATGATCGGTGCTCAGTACTCAGGGTGCTGGGTGCTCAGTGCTCAGGGTGCTGGGTGCTCAGTACTCAGGGTGCTGGGTGCTCAGTACTCAGGGTGCTGGGTGCTCAGTGCTCAGGGTGCTGGGTGATCAGTGCTCAGGGTGCTGGGTGCTCAGTGCTCAGGGTGCTGGGTGCTCAGTGCTCGGGGTGCTGGGTGCTCAGTACTCAGGGTGCTGGGTGCTCAGTGCTCGGGGTGCTCGGTGCTCAGTACGTTGGGTGCTCACAACTCAGGGTGCTGGGTGCTCAGTGCTCAGGGTGCTGGGTGCTCAGTGCTCAGGGTGCTCGGTGCTCAGTGCTCAGGGTGCTGGGTGCTCAGTACTCAGGGTGCTGGTTGCTCAGTACTCAGGGTGCTCATTGCTCAGTACTCAGGGTGCTCAGTGCTCAGTACTCAGGGTGCTCAGTGCTCAGGGTGCTGGGTGCTCAGTCCTCAGGGTGCTGGGTGCTCAGTGCTCAGGGTTCTCGGTGCTCAAGGCTCAGGGTGCTGGGTGCTCAGTACTCAGGGTGCTGGGTGCTCAGTGCTCGGGGTCCTGGGTGCTCAGTACTCAGGGTGCTGGGTGCTCAGTACTCAGGGTGCTGGGTGCTCAGTACTCAGGGTGCTGGGTGCTCAATACTCAGGGTGCTCAGTGCTTGGGGTGCTGGGTGCTCAGTACTCCGGGTGCTGGGTGCTCAGTTCTCGGGGTGCTCGGTGCTCAGTACTCAGTGATCAGGGTGCTCAGTGCTCAGTGCTCAGGGTGCTGGGTGCTCAGTGCTCAGGGTGATGTGTGCTCAGTGCTCAGGGTGCTGGGTGCTAAGTGCTCAGGGTGCTGGGTACTCAGTGCTCAGGGTGCTGGGTGCTCAGTACTCAGGGTGCTGGGTGCTCAGTACTCAGGGTGCTGGGTGCTCAGTGCTCGGGGTGCTATGTGCTCAGTGCTCGCGGTGCTGGGTGCTCAGTGCTCGGGGTGCTCGGTGCTCAGTACTCAGGGTGCTGGGTGCTCAGTGCTCGAGGTGCTCAGTACTCAGGGTGCTTTGTGTTCAGTGCTCAGGGTGCGGGTGCTCAGTACTCAGGGTGCTCGGTGCTTAGTACTCAAGTTGCTGGGTGCTCAGTACTCCGGGTGCTGGGTGCTCAGTGCTCAAGGTGCTGGGTGCTCAGTACTCAGGGTGCTCATTGCTCAGGGTGCAGGGTGCTCAGTACTCAGGGTGCTGGGTGCTCAGTGCTCAGGGTGCTCGGTGCTCGGGGCGCTGGGTGCTCAGTGCTCGGGGTGCTCGGAGCTCAGTACACAGGGTGCTGGGTGCTCAGTGCTCAGGGTGCTCGGTGCTCAGTACTCAGGGTGCTGGGTGCTCAGTGCTCGGGGTGCTCGGTGCTCAGTACGTTGGGTGCTCACTACTCAGGGTGCTGGGTGCTCAGTGCTCAGGGTGCTGGGTGCTCAGTGCTCAGGGTGCTGGGTGCTCAGTACTCAGGGAGCTGGGTGCTCAGTGCTCGGGGTGCAGGGTGCTCAGTGCTCAGGGTGCTGGGTGCTCAGTACTCAGGGTGCTGGGTGATCAGTACTCGGGGTGCTGGGTGCTCAGTACTCAGGGTGCTGGGTGCTCAGTACTCAATGTGCTGGGTGCTCAGTACTCGGGTGCTGGGTGCTCAGTGCTCAGGGTGCTGGGTGCTCAATGCTCGGGGTGCTGGGTGCTCAGTGATCAGTACTCAGGGTGCTGGGTGCTCAGTGCTGAGGGTGCTGGGTGCTCAGTGCTCAGGGTGCTGGGTGCTCAGTGCTCAGGGTGCTGGGTACTCAGTGCTCAGGGTGCTGGGTGCTCAGTACTCAGGGTGCTCAGTGCTCAGTACTCGGGGTGCTGGGTGCTCAGTGCTCAGGTTGCTCACTGCTCAGTACTCGGGGTGCTAGGTGCTCAGTGCTCAGTGCTCGGGGTGCTGGGTTCTCAGTGCTCGGGGCGCTGGGTGCTCAGTGCTCGGGGTGCTGGGTGCTCAGTACTCGGGTTGCTGGGTGCTCAGTGCTCAGGGTGCTCAGTGCTCAGTACTCAGTGCTCAGGGTGCTCAGTGCTCCGTGCTCAGGGTGCTGGGTGTTCAGTACTCAGGGTGCTGGTTGCTCAGTACTCAGGGTGCTGGGTGCTCAGTGCTCAGGGTGCTGGGTGCTCAGTGCTCGGGGCGCTGGGTGCTCAGTACTCAGGGTTCTGGGTGCTCAGTGCTCGGGGTGCTTGGTGCTCAGTGCTCAGGGTGCTGGGTGCTCAGTACTCAGGGTGCTGGGTGCTCAGTACTCGGGGTGCTGGGTGCTCAGTACTCAGGGTGCTGTTTGCTCAGTACTCAGGGTGCTGGGTGCTCAGTACTCGGGTGCTGGGTGCTCAGTGCTCAGGGTGCTGGGTGCTCAGTGCTCGGGGTGCTGGGTGCTCAGTGCTCAGTTCTCAGGGTGCTGGGTGCTCAGTGCTTGGGGTGCTGGGTGCTCAATGCTCAGTACTCAGGGTGCTGGGTGCTCAGTGCTCAGGGTGCTGGGTGCTCAGTGCTCAGGGTGCTGGGTACTCAGTGCTCAGGGTGCTGGGTGCTCAGTACTCAGGGTGCTCAGTGCTCAGTACTCGGGGTGCTGGGTGCTCAGTGCTCAGGTTGCTCACTGCTCAGTACTCGGGGTGCTAGGTGCTCAGTGCTCAGTGCTCGGGGTGCTGGGTGCTCAGTGCTCGGGGCGCTGGGTGCTCAGTGCTCGGGGTGCTGGGTGCTCAGTACTCGGGTTGCTGGGTGCTCAGTGCTCAGGGTGCTCAGTGCTCAGTACTCAGTGCTCTGGGTGCTCAGTGCTCCGTGCTCAGGGTGCTGGGTGTTCAGTACTCAGGGTGCTGGGTGCTCAGTACTCAGGGTGCTGGGTGCTCAGTGCTCAGGGTGCTGGGTGCTCAGTGCTCGGGGCGCTGGGTGCTCAGTACTCAGGGTTCTGGGTGCTCAGTGCTCGGGGTGCTTGGTGCTCAGTGCTCAGGGTGCTGGGTGCTCAGTACTCAGGGTGCTGGGTGCTCAGTACTCGGGGTGCTGGGTGCTCAGTACTCAGGGTGCTGTTTGCTCAGTACTCAGGGTGCTGGGTGCTCAGTACTCGGGTGCTGGGTGCTCAGTGCTCAGGGTGCTGGGTGCTCAGTGCTCGGGGTGCTGGGTGCTCAGTGCTCAGTTCTCAGGGGGCTGGGTGCTCAGTGCTTGGGGTGCTGGGTGCTCAGTGCTCAGTACTCAGGGTGCTGGGTGCTAAGTGCTCAGGGTGCTGTTTGCTCAGTGCTCAGGGTGCTGGGTGCTCAGTGCTCAGGGTGCTGGGTACTCAGTGCTCAGGGTGCTGGGTGCTCAGTGCTCGAGGTGCTCAGTACTCGGGGTGCTGTGTGTTCAGTGCTCAGGGTGCTGGGTGCTCAGTACTCAGGGTGCTCGGTGCTTAGAACTCAGGGTGCTGGGTGCTCAGTACTCCGGGTGCTGGGTGCTCAGTGCTCGGGGTGCTCGGTGCTCAGTGCTCAAGGTGCTGGGTGCTCAGTACTCAGGTTGCTCATTGCTCAGGGTGCTGGGTGCTCAGTAGTCAGGGTGCTGGGTGCTCAGTGCTCAGGGTGCTCGGTGCTCGGGGCGCTGGGTGCTCAGTGCTCGGGGTGCTCGGAGCTCAGTACTCAGGGTGCTGGGTGTTCAGTGCTCGGGGTGCTCGGTGCTCAGTACTCAGGGTGCTGGGTGCTCAGTGCTCGGGGTGCTCGGTGCTCAGTACGTTGGGTGCTCACTACTCAGGGTGCTGGGTGCTCATTGCTCAGGGTGCTGGGTGGTCAGTACTCAGGGTGCTGGTTGCTCAGTGCTCGGGGTGCTGAATGCTCAGTGCTAAGGGTGCTGGGTGCTCAGTACTCAGGGTGCTGGGTGCTCAGTACTCGGGGTGCTGGGTGCTCAGTGATCGGGGTGCTGGGTGCTCAGTACTCAGGGTGCTGGGTGCTCAGTACTCAGGGTGCTGGGTGCTCAGTACTCAGGGTGCTGGGTGCTCAGTACTCGGGTGCTGTGTGCTCAGTGCTCAGGGTGCATGGTGCTCAGTGCTCGGGGTGCTGGGTGCTCAGTGCTCAGTACTCAGGGTGCTGGGTGCTCAGTGCCTGGGGTGCTGGGTGCTCAGTGCTCAGTACTCAGGGTGCTGGGTGCTCAGAGCTCAGGGTGCTGGGTGCTCAGTGCTCAGTACTCAGGGTGCTGGGTGATCAGTGCCTGGGGTGCTGGGTGCTCAGTGCTCAGTACTCAGGGTGCTGGGTGCTCAGTGCTCAGGGTGCTGGGTGCTCAGTGCTCGGGGTGCTGTGTGCTCAGTACTCAGGGTGCTGGGTGCTCAGTACTCCGGGTGCTGGGTTCTCAGTTCTCGGGGTGCTCGGTGCTCAGTACTCAGTGATCAGGGTGCTCAGTGCTCAGGGTGCTGGGTGTTCAGTACTCAGGGTGCTGGGTGCTCAGTACTCAGGGTGCTGGGTGCTCAGTGCTCAGGGTGCTGGGTGCTCAGTACTCGGGGTGCTCGGTGCTCAGTGCTCAGGGTGCTGGGTGCTCAGTACTCAGGGTGCTGGGTACTCAGTGCTCAGGGTGCTCGGTGCTCAGTACTCGGGGTGCTGGGTGCTCATTCTCGGGGTGCTGGGTGCTCAGTGTTCGGGGTGCTGGGTGCTCAGTACTCAGGGTGCTGGGTGCTCAGTGCTCAGAGTGCTGGGTGCTCAGTACTCAGGGTGCTGGGTGCTCAGTGCTCAGGGTGCTGGGTGCTCAGTACTCAGGGTGCTGGGTGATCAGTGCTCAGGGTGCTGGGTGCTCAGTGCTCAGTGCTCAGGGTGCTGAGTGCTCAGTCCTCAGGGTGCTCAGTGCTCAGGGTGCTGGGTGCTCAGTGCTCGGGGTGCTGGGTGCTCAGTACTCAGGGTGCTGGGTGCTCAGTGCTCGGGGTGCTGGGTGCTCAGTACTGAGGGTGCTGGTTGCTCAGTGCTTTGGATTCTGGGTGCTCAGTCCTCAGGGTGCTCAGTGCTCAGGGTGCTGGGTGCTCAGTACTCAGGTTGCTCAGTGCTCAGTACTCAGGGTGCTCAGTGCTCAGTACTCAGGGTGCTCAGTGCTCAGGGTGCTGGGTGCTCAGTCCTCAGCGTGCTGGGTGCTCAGTGCTCAGGGTGCTCGGTGCTCAAGGCTCAGGGTGCTGGGTGCTCAGTACTCAGGGTGCTGGGTGCTCAGTGCTCGGGGTGCTGGGTGCTCAGTACTCAGGGTGCTGGGTGCTCAGTACTCAGGGTGCTGGGTGCTCAGTACTCAGGGTGCTGGGTGCTCAATACTCAGGGTGCTCAGTGCTTGGGGTGCTGGGTGCTCAGTGCTCGGGGTGCTGGATGCTCAGTTCTCGGGGTGCTCGGTGCTCAGTACTCAGTGATCAGGGTGCTCAGTGCTCAGTGCTCAGGGTGCTGGGTGCTCAGTGCTCAGGGTGATGTGTGCTCAGTGCTCAGGGTGCTGGGTGCTAAGTGCTCAGGGTGCTGGGTACTCAGTGCTCAGAGTGCTGGGTGCTCAGTACTCAGGGTGCTGGGTGCTCAGTACTCAGGGTGCTGGGTGCTCAGTGCTCGGGGTGCTATGTGCTCAGTGCTCGCGGTGCTGGGTGCTCAGTGCTCGGGGTGCTCGGTGCTCAGTACTCAGGGTGCTGGGTGCTCAGTGCTCGAGGTGCTCAGTACTCAGGGTGCTGTGTGTTCAGTGCTCAGGGTGCTGGGTGCTCAGTACTCAGGGTGCTCGGTGCTTAGTACTCAGGTTGCTGGGTGCTCAGTACTCCGGGTGCTGGGTGCTCAGTGCTCAAGGTGCTGGGTGCTCAGTACTCAGGGTGCTCATTGCTCAGGGTGCAGGGTGCTCAGTACTCAGGGTGCTGGGTGCTCAGTGCTCAGGGTGCTCGGTGCTCGGGGCGCTGGGTGCTCAGTGCTCGGGGTGCTCGGAGCTCAGTACACAGGGTGCTGGGTGCTCAGTGCTCAGGGTGCTCGGTGCTCAGTACTCAGGGTGCTGGGTGCTCAGTGCTCAGGGTGCTTGGTGCTCAGTACTCAGGGTGCTGGGTGCTCAGTGCTCGGGGTGCTCGGAGCTCAGTACACAGGGCGCTGGGTGCTCAGTGCTCGGGGTGCTCGGAGCTCAGTACTCAGGGTGCTGGGTGCTCAGTGCTCAGGGTGCTTGGTGCTCAGTACTCAGGGTGCTGGGTGCTCAGTGCTCGGGGTGCTCGGTGCTCAGTACGTTGGGTGCTCACTACCCAGGGTGCTGGGTGCTCAGTGCTCAGGGTGCTGGGTGCTCAGTGCTCAGGGTGCTGGGTGCTCAGTACTCAGGGAGCTGGGTGCTCAGTGCTCGGGGTGCTGGGTGCTCAGTGCTCAGGGTGCTGGGTGCTCAGTACTCAGGGTGCTGGGTGCTCAGTACTCGGGGTGCTGGTTGCTCAGTACTCAGGGTGCTGGGTGCTCAGTACTCAATGGGCTGGGTGCTCAGTACTCGGGTGCTGGGTGCTCAGTGCTCAGGGTGCTGGGTGCTCAGTGCTCGGGGTGCTGGGTGCTCAGTGCTCAGTACTCAGGGTGCTGGGTGCTCAGTGCTCGGGGTGCTGGGTGCTCAGTGATCAGTACTCAGGGTGCTGGGTGCTCAGTGCTGAGGGTGCTGGGTGCTCAGTGCTCAGGGTGCTGGGTGCTCAGTGCTCAGGGTGCTGGGTACTCAGGGCTCAGGGTGCTGTTTGCTCAGTACTCAGGGTGCTCAGTGATAAGTGCTCGGGGTGCTGGGTGCTCAGTGCTCAGGGTGCTCACTGCTCAGTACTCGGGGTGCTGGGTGCTCAGTGCTCAGTGCTCGGGGTGCTGGGTGCTCAGTGCTCGGGGCGCTGGGTGCTCAGTGCTCGGGGTGCTGGTTGCTCAGTACTCGGGTTGCTGGGTGCTCAGTGCTCAGGGTGCTCAGTGCTCAGTACTCAGTGCTCAGGGTGCTCAGTGCTCAGTGCTCAGGGTGCTGGGAGTTCAGTACTCAGGGTGCTGGGTGCTCAGTACTCAGGGTGCTGGGTGCTCAGTGCTCAGGGTGCTGGGTGCTCAGTGCTCGGGGCGCTGGGTGCTCAGTACTCAGGGTGCTGGTTGCTCAGTGCTCGGGGTGCTTGGTGCTCAGTGCTCAGGGTGCTGGGTGCTCAGTACTCAGGGTGCTGGGTGCTCAGTACTCGGGGTGCTGGGTGCTCAGTACTCAGGGTGCTGTTTGCTCAGTACTCAGGGTGCTGGGTGCTCAGTACTCGGGTGCTGGGTGCTCAGTGCTCAGGGTGCTGGGTTCTCAGTGCTCGGGGTGCTGGGTGCTCAGTGCTCAGTTCTCAGGGTGCTGGGTGCTCAGTGCTTGGGGTGCTGGGTGCTCAGTGCTCAGTACTCAGGGTGCTGGGTGCTCAGTGCTCAGGGTGCTGTTTGCTCAGTGCTCAGGGTCCTGGGTTCTCAGTGCTCAGGGTGCTGGGTACTCAGTGCTCAGGGTGCTGGGTGCTCAGTGCTCGAGGTGCTCAGTACTCAGGGTGCTGTGTGTTCAGTGCTCAGGGTGCTGGGTGCTCAGTACTCAGGGTGCTCGGTGCTTAGAACTCAGGGTGCTGGGTGTTCAGTACTCCGGGTGCTGGGTGCTCAGTGCTCGGGGTGCTCGGTGCTCAGTGCTCAAGGTGCTGGGTGCTCAGTACTCAGGTTGCTCATTGCTCAGGGTGCTGGGTGCTCAGTAGTCAGGGTGCTGGGTGCTCAGTGCTCAGGGTGCTCGGTGCTCGGGGCGCTGGGTGCTCAGTGCTCGGGGTGCTCGGAGCTCAGTAGTCAGGCTGCTGGGTGTTCAGTGCTCGGGGTGCTCGGTGCTCAGTACTCAGGGTGCTGGGTGCTCAGTGCTCGGGGTGCTCGGTGCTCAGTACGTTGGGTGCTCACTACTCAGGGTGCTGGGTGCTCATTGCTCAGCCTGCTGGGTGGTCAGTACTCAGGGTGCTGGTTGCTCAGTGCTCGGGGTGCTGGGTGCTCAGTGCTCAGGGTGCTGGGTGCTCAGTACTCAGGGTGCTGGGTGCTCAGTACTCGGGGAGCTGGGTGCTCAGTGATCGGGGTGCTGGGTGCTCAGTACTCAGGGTGCTGGGTGCTCAGTACGCAGGGTGCTGGGTGCGCAGTACTCAGGGTGCTGGGTGCTCAGTACTCGGGTGCTGTGTGCTCAGTGCTCAGGGTGCATGGTGCTCAGTGCTCGGGGTGCTGGGTGCTCAGTGCTCAGTACTCAGGGTGCTGGGTGCTCAGTGCCTGGGGTGCTGGGTGCTCAGTGCTCAGTACTCAGGGTGCTGGGTGCTCAGAGCTCAGGGTGCTGGGTGCTCAGTGCTCAGGGTGCTGGGTGCTCAGTGCTCGGGGTGCTGGGTGCTCAGTGCTCAGTACTCAGGGTGCTGGGTGCTCAGTGCTCGGTGTGCTGGGTGCTCAGTGCTCAGTACTCAGGGTGCTGGGTGCTCAGTGCTCAGGGTGCTGGGTGCTCAGTGCTCGGGGTGCTGGGTGCTCAGTACTCAGGGTGCTGGGTGCTCAGTACTCCGGGTGCTGGGTTCTCGGTTCTCGGGGTGCTCGGTGCTCAGTACTCAGTGATCAGGGTGCTCAGTGCTCGGGGTGCTCGGTGCTCAGTGCTCAAGGTGCTGGGTGCTCAGTACTCAGGTTGCTCATTGCTCAGGGTGCTCAGTACTCAGTGATCAGGGTGCTCAGTGCTCAGTGCTCAGGGTGCTGGGTGTTCAGTACTCAGGGTGCTGGGTGCTCAGTACTCAGGGTGCTGGGTGCTCAGTGCTCAGGGTGCTGGGTGCTCAGTACTCGGGGTGCTCGGTGCTCAGTGCTCAGGGTGCTGGGTGCTCAGTACTCAGGGTGCTGGGTACTCAGTGCTCAGGGTGCTCGGTGCTCAGTACTCGGGGTGCTGGGTGCTCATTCTCGGGGTGCTGGGTGCTCAGTGTTCGGGGTGCTGGGTGCTCAGTACTCAGGGTGCTGGGTGCTCAGTGCTCAGAGTGCTGGGTGCTCAGTACTCAGGGTGCTGGGTGCTCAGTGCTCAGGGTGCTGGGTGCTCAGTACTCAGGGTGCTGGGTGATCAGTGCTCAGGGTGCTGGGTGCTCAGTGCTCAGTGCTCAGGGTGCTGAGTGCTCAGTCCTCAGGGTGCTCAGTGCTCAGGGTGCTGGGTGCTCAGTGCTCGGGGTGCTGGGTGCTCAGTACTCAGGGTGCTGGGTGCTCAGTGCTCGGGGTGCTGGGTGCTCAGTACTGAGGGTGCTGGTTGCTCAGTGCTTTGGATTCTGGGTGCTCAGTCCTCAGGGTGCTCAGTGCTCAGGGTGCTGGGTGCTCAGTACTCAGGTTGCTCAGTGCTCAGTACTCAGGGTGCTCAGTGCTCAGTACTCAGGGTGCTCAGTGCTCAGGGTGCTGGGTGCTCAGTCCTCAGGGTGCTGGGTGCTCAGTGCTCAGGGTGCTCGGTGCTCAAGGCTCAGGGTGCTGGGTGCTCAGTACTCAGGGTGCTGGGTGCTCAGTGCTCGGGGTGCTGGGTGCTCAGTACTCAGGGTGCTGGGTGCTCAGTACTCAGGGTGCTGGGTGCTCAGTACTCAGGGTGCTGGGTGCTCAATACTCAGGGTGCTCAGTGCTTGGGGTGCTGGGTGCTTAGTGCTCGGGGTGCTGGGTGCTCAGTTCTCGGGGTGCTCGGTGCTCAGTACTCAGTGATCAGGGTGCTCAGTGCTCAGTGCTCAGGGTGCTGGGTGCTCAGTGCTCAGGGTGATGTGTGCTCAGTGCTCAGGGTGCTGGGTGCTAAGTGCTCAGGGTGCTGGGTACTCAGTGCTCAGAGTGCTGGGTGCTCAGTACTCAGGGTGCTGGGTGCTCAGTACTCAGGGTGCTGGGTGCTCAGTGCTCGGGGTGCTATGTGCTCAGTGCTCGCGGTGCTGGGTGCTCAGTGCTCGGGGTGCTCGGTGCTCAGTACTCAGGGTGCTGGGTGCTCAGTGCTCGAGGTGCTCAGTACTCAGGGTGCTGTGTGTTCAGTGCTCAGGGTGCTGGGTGCTCAGTACTCAGGGTGCTCGGTGCTTAGTACTCAGGTTGCTGGGTGCTCAGTACTCCGGGTGCTGGGTGCTCAGTGCTCAAGGTGCTGGGTGCTCAGTACTCAGGGTGCTCATTGCTCAGGGTGCAGGGTGCTCAGTACTCAGGGTGCTGGGTGCTCAGTGCTCAGGGTGCTCGGTGCTCGGGGCGCTGGGTGCTCAGTGCTCGGGGTGCTCGGAGCTCAGTACTCAGGGTGCTGGGTGCTCAGTGCTCAGGGTGCTTGGTGCTCAGTACTCAGGGTGCTGGGTGCTCAGTGCTCGGGGTGCTCGGTGCTCAGTACGTTGGGTGCTCACTACCCAGGGTGCTGGGTGCTCAGTGCTCAGGGTGCTGGGTGCTCAGTGCTCAGGGTGCTGGGTGCTCAGTACTCAGGGAGCTGGGTGCTCAGTGCTCGGGGTGCTGGGTGCTCAGTGCTCAGGGTGCTGGGTGCTCAGTACTCAGGGTGCTGGGTGCTCAGTACTCGGGGTGCTGGTTGCTCAGTACTCAGGGTGCTGGGTGCTCAGTACTCAATGGGCTGGGTGCTCAGTACTCGGGTGCTGGGTGCTCAGTGCTCAGGGTGCTGGGTGCTCAGTGCTCGGGGTGCTGGGTGCTCAGTGCTCAGTACTCAGGGTGCTGGGTGCTCAGTGCTCGGGGTGCTGGGTGCTCAGTGATCAGTACTCAGGGTGCTGGGTGCTCAGTGCTGAGGGTGCTGGGTGCTCAGTGCTCAGGGTGCTGGGTGCTCAGTGCTCAGGGTGCTGGGTACTCAGGGCTCAGGGTGCTGTTTGCTCAGTACTCAGGGTGCTCAGTGATAAGTGCTCGGGGTGCTGGGTGCTCAGTGCTCAGGGTGCTCACTGCTCAGTACTCGGGGTGCTGGGTGCTCAGTGCTCAGTGCTCGGGGTGCTGGGTGCTCAGTGCTCGGGGCGCTGGGTGCTCAGTGCTCGGGGTGCTGGGTGCTCAGTACTCGGGTTGCTGGGTGCTCAGTGCTCAGGGTGCTCAGTGCTCAGTACTCAGTGCTCAGGGTGCTCAGTGCTCAGTGCTCAGGGTGCTGGGAGTTCAGTACTCAGGGTGCTGGGTGCTCAGTACTCAGGGTGCTGGGTGCTCAGTGCTCAGGGTGCTGGGTGCTCAGTGCTCGGGGCGCTGGGTGCTCAGTACTCAGGGTGCTGGTTGCTCAGTGCTCGGGGTGCTTGGTGCTCAGTGCTCAGGGTGCTGGGTGCTCAGTACTCAGGGTGCTGGGTGCTCAGTACTCGGGGTGCTGGGTGCTCAGTACTCAGGGTGCTGTTTGCTCAGTACTCAGGGTGCTGGGTGCTCAGTACTCGGGTGCTGGGTGCTCAGTGCTCAGGGTGCTGGGTTCTCAGTGCTCGGGGTGCTGGGTGCTCAGTGCTCAGTTCTCAGGGTGCTGGGTGCTCAGTGCTTGGGGTGCTGGGTGCTCAGTGCTCAGTACTCAGGGTGCTGGGTGCTCAGTGCTCAGGGTGCTGTTTGCTCAGTGCTCAGGGTCCTGGGTTCTCAGTGCTCAGGGTGCTGGGTACTCAGTGCTCAGGGTGCTGGGTGCTCAGTGCTCGAGGTGCTCAGTACTCAGGGTGCTGTGTGTTCAGTGCTCAGGGTGCTGGGTGCTCAGTACTCAGGGTGCTCGGTGCTTAGAACTCAGGGTGCTGGGTGTTCAGTACTCCGGGTGCTGGGTGCTCAGTGCTCGGGGTGCTCGGTGCTCAGTGCTCAAGGTGCTGGGTGCTCAGTACTCAGGTTGCTCATTGCTCAGGGTGCTGGGTGCTCAGTAGTCAGGGTGCTGGGTGCTCAGTGCTCAGGGTGCTCGGTGCTCGGGGCGCTGGGTGCTCAGTGCTCGGGGTGCTCGGAGCTCAGTAGTCAGGCTGCTGGGTGCTCAGTACTCAGGTTGCTCATTGCTCAGGGTGCTGGGTGCTCAGTAGTCAGGGTGCTGGGTGCTCAGTACTCAGGGTGCTGGGTGCTCAGTGCTCGGGGTGCTCGGTGCTCAGTACGTTGGGTGCTCACTACTCAGGGTGCTGGGTGCTCATTGCTCAGCCTGCTGGGTGGTCAGTACTCAGGGTGCTGGTTGCTCAGTGCTCGGGGTGCTGGGTGCTCAGTGCTCAGGGTGCTGGGTGCTCAGTACTCAGGGTGCTGGGTGCTCAGTACTCGGGGAGCTGGGTGCTCAGTGATCGGGGTGCTGGGTGCTCAGTACTCAGGGTGCTGGGTGCTCAGTACGCAGGGTGCTGGGTGCGCAGTACTCAGGGTGCTGGGTGCTCAGTACTCGGGTGCTGTGTGCTCAGTGCTCAGGGTGCATGGTGCTCAGTGCTCGGGGTGCTGGGTGCTCAGTGCTCAGTACTCAGGGTGCTGGGTGCTCAGTGCCTGGGGTGCTGGGTGCTCAGTGCTCAGTACTCAGGGTGCTGGGTGCTCAGAGCTCAGGGTGCTGGGTGCTCAGTGCTCAGGGTGCTGGGTGCTCAGTGCTCGGGGTGCTGGGTGCTCAGTGCTCAGTACTCAGGGTGCTGGGTGCTCAGTGCTCGGAGTGCTGGGTGCTCAGTGCTCAGTACTCAGGGTGCTGGGTGCTCAGTGCTCAGGGTGCTGGGTGCTCAGTGCTCGGGGTGCTGGGTGCTCAGTACTCAGGGTGCTGGGTGCTCAGTACTCCGGGTGCTGGGTTCTCGGTTCTCGGGGTGCTCGGTGCTCAGTACTCAGTGATCAGGGTGCTCAGTGCTCAGTGCTCAGGGTGCTGGGTGTTCAGTACTCAGGGTGCTGGGTGCTCAGTACTCAGGGTGCTGTGTGCTCAGTGCTCAGCGTGCTGGGTGCTCAGTACTCGGGGTGCTCGGTGCTCAGTGCTCAGGGTGCTGGGTGCTCAGTACTCAGGGTGCTGGGTACTCAGTGCTCAGGGTGCTCGGTGCTCAGTACTCGGGGTGCTGGGTCCTCATTCTCGGGTGCTGGCTGCTCAGTGTTCGGGTTGCTGGGTGCTCAGTACTCAGGGTGCTGGGTGCTCAGTGCACAGGGTGCTGGGTGCTCAGTACTCAGGGTGCTGGGAGCTCAGTGCTCAGGGTGCTGGGTGCTCAGTACTCAGGGTGCTGGGAGCTCAGTGCTCAGGGTGATCGGTGCTCAGTACTCAGGGTGCTCAGTACTCAGGGTGCTGGTTGCTCAGTGCTCGGGGTGCTGGGTGCTCAGTACTGAGGGTGCTGGGTGCTCAGTGCTTTGGGTTCTGGGTGCTCAGTGCTCAGGATGATCGGTGCTCAGTACTCAGGGTGCTGGGTGCTCAGTGCTCAGGGTGCTGGGTGCTCAGTCCTCAGGGTGCTCAGTGGTCAGGGTGCTGGGTGCTCATTGCTCGGGGTGCTCGGTGCTCAGTACTCAGGGTGCTGAGTGCTCAGTACTCAGGGTGCTGGGTGCTCAGTACTCAGGGTGCTGGGTGCTCAGTGCTCAGGGTGCTGGGTGATCAGTGCTCAGGGTGCTGGGTGCTCAGTGCTCAGGGTGCTGGGTGCTCAGTTCTCGGGGCGCTGGTTGCTCAGTACTCAGGGTGCTGGGTGCTCAGTGCTCGGGGTGCTCGGTGCTCAGTACGTTGGGTGCTCACTACTCAGGGTGCTGGGTGCTCAGTGCTCAGGGTGCTGGGTGCTCAGTGCTCAGGGTGCTCGGTGCTCAGTGCTCAGGGTGCTGGGTGCTCAGTACTCAGGGTGCTGGTTGCTCAGTACTCAGGGTGCTCAGTGCTCAGTACTCAGGGTGCTCAGTGCTCAGTACTCAGGGTGCTCAGTGCTCAGGTTGCTGGGTGCTCAGTACTCAGGGTGCTGGGTGCACAGTACTCGGGGTGCTGGGTGCTCAGTACTCAGGGTGCTGGGTGCTCAGTACTCAGGGTGCTGTGTGCTCAGTACTCGGGTGCTGGGTGCTCAGTGCACAGGGTGCTGGGTGCTCAGTGCTCGGGGTGCTGGGTGCTCAGTGCTCAGTACTCAGGGTGCTGGGTGCTCAGTGCTCGGGGTGCTGGGTGCTCAGTGCTCAGTACTCAGGGTGTTGGGTGCTCAGTGCTCAGGGTGCTGGGTGCTCAGTGCTCAGGGTGCTGGGTGCTCAGTGCTCAGGGTGCTGGGTACTCAGTGCTCAGGGTGCTGGGTGCTCAGTACTCAGGGTGCTCAGTGCTGAGTACTCAGGGTGCTGGGTGCTCAGTGCTCGCCGTGCTGGGTGCTCAGTGCTCAATACTCAGGGTGCTGGGTGCTCAGTGCTCAGGGTGCTGGTGCTCAGTGCTCAGGGTGCTCGGTGCTCAGTGCTCAGGGTGCTCAGTGCTCGGGGTGCTCGGAGCTCAGTACTCAGGGTGCTGGGTGCTCAGTGCTCGGGGTGCTCGGTGCTCAGTACTCAGGGTGCTGGGTGCTCAGTGCTCGGGGTGCTGGGTGCTCAGTGCTCAGTACTCAGGGTGCTGGGTGCTCAGTGCTCAGGGTGCTGTGTGCTCAGTGCTCAGGGTGCTGTTTGCTCAGTACTCAGAGTGCTGGGTGCTCAGTGCTCGGGGTGCTTGGTGCTCAGTGCTCAGGGTGCTGGGTGCTCAGTGCTCAGTACTCAGGGTGCTGGGTGCTCAGTGCTCAGGGTGCTGGGTGCTCAGTGCTCAGTTTGCTCGGTGCTCAGTGCTCAGGGTGCTGGGTACTCAGTACTCAGGGTGCTGGTTGCTCAGTACTCAGGGTGCTCAGTGCTCAGTACTCAGGGAGCTCAGTGCTCAGTACTCAGGGTGCTCAGTGCTCAGGGTGCTGGGTGCTCAGTCCTCAGGGTGCTGGGTGCTCAGTGCTCGGGTGCTGGGTGCTCAGTACTCAGGGTGCGGGTTGCTCAGTACTCAGGGTGCTGGCTGCTCAGTACTCAGGGTGCTGGGTGCTCAATACTCAGGGTGCTCAGTGCTTGGTGTGCTGGGTGCTCAGTACTCCAGGTGCTGGGTGCTCAGTTCTCGGGGTGCTCGGTGCTCAGTACTCAGTGATCAGGGTGCTCAGTGCTCAGTGCTCAGGGTGCTGGGTGCTCAGTGCTCAGGGTGCTGGGTGCTCAGTGCTCAGGGTGCTGTGTGCTCAGTACTCAGAGTGCTGGGTGCTCAGTGCTCGGGGTGCTGGGTGCTCAGTGCTCAGGGTGCTGGGTGCTCAGTACTCAGGGTGCTGGGTGCTCAGTACTAGGGGTGCTGGGTGCTCAGTACTCAGGGTGCTGGGTGCTCAGTACTCAGGGTGCTGTGTGCTCAGTACTCGGGTGCTGGGTGCTCAGTGCTCAGGGTGCTTGGTGCTCAGTACTCAGTGATCAGGGTGCTCAGTGCTCAGTGCTCAGGCTGCTGGGTGCTCAGTGCTCAGGGTGCTGGGTGCTCAGTGCTCAGGTTGCTGGGTGCTCAGTACTTAGGGTGCTGGGTGCTCAGTGCTCGGGGTGATGGGTGTTCAGTGCTCAGGGTGCTGGGAGCTCAGTACTCAGGGTGCTGGGTGCACAGTACTCGGGGTGCTGGGTGCTCAGTACTCAGGGTGCTGGGTGCTCAGTACTCAGGGTGCTGTGTGCTCAGTACTCGGGTGCTGGGTGCTCAGTGCTCAGGGTGCTGGGTGCTCAGTGCTCGGGGTGCTGGGTGCTCAGTGCTCAGTACTCAGGGTGCTGGGTGCTCAGTGCTCGGGGTGCTGGGTGCTCAGTGCTCAGTACTCAGGGTGTTGGGTGCTCAGTGCTCAGGGTGCTGGGTGCTCAGTGCTCAGGGTGCTGGGTGCTCAGTGCTCAGGGTGCTGGGTACTCAGTGCTCAGGGTGCTGGGTGCTCAGTACTCAGGGTGCTCAGTGCTGAGTACTCAGGGTGCTGGGTGCTCAGTGCTCGCCGTGCTGGGTGCTCAGTGCTCAATACTCAGGGTGCTGGGTGCTCAGTGCTCAGGGTGCTGGTGCTCAGTGCTCAGGGTGCTCGGTGCTCAGTGCTCAGGGTGCTCAGTGCTCGGGGTGCTCGGAGCTCAGTACTCAGGGTGCTGGGTGCTCAGTGCTCGGGGTGCTCGGTGCTCAGTACTCAGGGTGCTGGGTGCTCAGTGCTCGGGGTGCTGGGTGCTCAGTGCTCAGTACTCAGGGTGCTGGGTGCTCAGTGCTCAGGGTGCTGTGTGCTCAGTGCTCAGGGTGCTGTTTGCTCAGTACTCAGAGTGCTGGGTGCTCAGTGCTCGGGGTGCTGGGTGCTCAGTGCTCAGGTTTCTGGGTGCTCAGTACTCAGGGTGCTGGGTGCTCAGTACTCGGGGTGCTGGGTGCTCAGTACTCAGGGTGCTGGGTGCTCAGTACTCAGGGTGCTGTGTGCTCAGTACTCGGGTGCTGGGTGCTCAGTGCTCAGGGTGCTCGGTGCTCAGTACTCAGTGATCAGGGTGCTCAGTGCTCAGTGCTCAGGGTGCTGGGTGCTCAGTGCTCAGGGTGCTGGGTGCTCAGTGCTCAGGTTGCTGGGTGCTCAGTACTCAGGGTGCTGGGTGCTCAGTGCTCGGGGTGTTGGATGCTCAGTGCTCAGGGTGCTGGGTGCTCAGTACTCAGGGTGCAGGGTGCTCAGTACTCGGGGTGCTGGGTGCTCAGTACTCAGGGTGCTGGGTGCTCAGTACTCAGGGTGCTGTGTGCTCAGTACTCGGGTGCTGGGTGCTCAGTGCTCAGGGTGCTGGGTGCTCAGTGCTCGGGGTGCTTGGTGCTCAGTACTCAGTGATCAGGGTGCTCAGTGCTCAGTGCTCAGGCTGCTGGGTGCTCAGTGCTCAGGGTGCTGGGTGCTCAGTGCTCAGGTTGCTGGGTGCTCAGTACTTAGGGTGCTGGGTGCTCAGTGCTCGGGGTGATGGGTGTTCAGTGCTCAGGGTGCTGGGAGCTCAGTACTCAGGGTGCTGGGTGCACAGTACTCGGGGTGCTGGGTGCTCAGTACTCAGGGTGCTGGGTGCTCAGTACTCAGGGTGCTGTGTGCTCAGTACTCGGGTGCTGGGTGCTCAGTGCTCAGGGTGCTGGGTGCTCAGTGCTCGGGGTGCTGGGTGCTCAGTGCTCAGTACTCAGGGTGCTGGGTGCTCAGTGCTCGGGGTGCTGGGTGCTCAGTGCTCAGTACTCAGGGTGTTGGGTGCTCAGTGCTCAGGGTGCTGGGTGCTCAGTGCTCAGGGTGCTGGGTGCTCAGTGCTCAGGGTGCTGGGTACTCAGTGCTCAGGGTGCTGGGTGCTCAGTACTCAGGGTGCTCAGTGCTGAGTACTCAGGGTGCTGGGTGCTCAGTGCTCGCCGTGCTGGGTGCTCAGTGCTCAATACTCAGGGTGCTGGGTGCTCAGTGCTCAGGGTGCTGGTGCTCAGTGCTCAGGGTGCTCGGTGCTCAGTGCTCAGGGTGCTCAGTGCTCGGGGTGCTCGGAGCTCAGTACTCAGGGTGCTGGGTGCTCAGTGCTCGGGGTGCTCGGTGCTAGGTACTCAGGGTGCTGGGTGCTCAGTGCTCGGGGTGCTGGGTGCTCAGTGCTCAGTACTCAGGGTGCTGGGTGCTCAGTGCTCAGGGTGCTGTGTGCTCAGTGCTCAGGGTGCTGTTTGCTCAGTACTCAGAGTGCTGGGTGCTCAGTGCTCGGGGTGCTGGGTGCTCAGTGCTCAGGTTTCTGGGTGCTCAGTACTCAGGGTGCTGGGTGCTCAGTACTCGGGGTGCTGGGTGCTCAGTACTCAGGGTGCTGGGTGCTCAGTACTCAGGGTGCTGTGTGCTCAGTACTCGGGTGCTGGGTGCTCAGTGCTCAGGGTGCTCGGTGCTCAGTACTCAGTGATCAGGGTGCTCAGTGCTCAGTGCTCAGGGTGCTGGGTGCTCAGTGCTCAGGGTGCTGGGTGCTCAGTGCTCAGGTTGCTGGGTGCTCAGTACTCAGGGTGCTGGGTGCTCAGTGCTCGGGGTGTTGGATGCTCAGTGCTCAGGGTGCTGGGTGCTCAGTACTCAGGGTGCAGGGTGCTCAGTACTCGGGGTGCTGGGTGCTCAGTACTCAGGGTGCTGGGTGCTCAGTACTCAGGGTGCTGTGTGCTCAGTACTCGGGTGCTGGGTGCTCAGTGCTCAGGGTGCTGGGTGCTCAGTGCTCGGGGTGCTGGGTGCTCAGTGCTCAGTACTCAGGGTGCTGGGTGCTCAGTGCTCGGGGTGCTGGGTGCTCAGTGCTCAGTACTCAGGGTGCTGGGTGCTCAGTGCTCAGGGTACTGGGTGCTCAGTGCTCAGGGTGCTGGGTGCTCAGTGCTCAGGGTGCTGGGTACTCAGTGCTCAGGGTGCTGGGTGCTCAGTACTCAGGGTGCTCAGTGCTCAGTACTCGGGGTGCTGGGTGCTCAGTGCTAGGGGTGCTGGGTGCTCAGTGCTCATTACTCAGGGTGCTGGGTGCTCAGTGCTCAGGGTGCTGGGTGCTCAGTGCTCAGGGTGCTGGGTACTCAGTGCTCAGGGTGCTCGGTGCTCAGTGCTCAGGGTGCTCAGTGCTCGGGGTGCTCGGAGCTCTGTACTCAGGGTGCTGGTTGCTCAGTGCTCGGGGTGCTCGGTGCTCAGTACTCAGGGTGCTGGGTGCTCAGTGCTCGGGGTGCTGGGTGCTCAGTGCTCAGTACTCAGGGTGCTGTGTCCTCAGTGCTCAGGGTGCTGTGTGCTCAGTGCTCAGGGTGCTGCGTGCTCAGTGCTCAGGGTGCTGTGTGCTCAGTTCTGAGGGTGCTGGGTGCTCAGTACTCAGGGTGCTGGGTGCTCAGTGCTCGGGGTGCACGGTGCTCAGTACTCAGGGTGCTGGGTGCTCAGTGCTCGAGGTGCTCAGTACTCAGGTTGCTGTGTGTTCGGTGCTCAGGGTGCTGGGTGCTCAGTACTCAGGGTGCTCGGTGCTTAGTACTCAGGGTGCTGGGTGCTCAGTACTCCGGGTGTTGGGTGCTCAATGCTCAAGGTGCTGGGTGCTCAGTACTCAGGGTGCTCATTGCTCAGGGTGCAGGGTGCTCAGTACTCAGGTTGCTGGGTGCTCAGTGCTCAGGGTGCTCGGTGCTCGGGGCGCTGGGTGCTCAGTGCTCGGGGTGCTCGGAGCTCAGTACTCAGGGTGCTGGGTGCTCAGTGCTAAGGGTGCTCGGTGCTCAGTACTCAGGGTGCTGGGTGCTCAGTGCTCGGGGTGCTCGGTGCTCAGTACGTTGGGTGCTCACTACTCAGGGTGCTGGGTGCTCAATGCTCAGGGTGCTGGGTGCTCAGTGCTCAGGGTGCTGGGTGCTCAGTGCTCGGGGTGCTGGGTGCTCAGTGCTCAGGGTGCTGGGTTCTCAGTGCTCGGGGAGCTGGATGCTCAGTGCTCGGGGTGCTGGGTGCTCAGTACTCAGGGTGCTGGGTGCTCAGTACTCAGGGTGCTGGGTGCTCAGTACTCGGGTGCTGGGTGCTCAGTGCTCAGGGTGCTGGGTGCTCAGTGCTCGGGGTGCTGGGTGCTCAGTGCTCAGGGTGCTGGATGCTCAGTGCTCGCGGTGCTGGGTGCTCAGTGCTCAGTACTCAGGGTGCTGGGTGCTCAGTGCTCGGGGTGCTGGTTGCTCAGTGATCAGTACTCAGGGTGCTGGGTGCTCAGTGCTCAGGGTGCTGGGTGCTCAGTGCTCAGGGTGCTGGGTGCTCAGTCCTCAGGATGCTGGGTACTCAGTGCTCAGGGTGCTGGGTGCTCAGTACTCAGGGTGCTCAGTGCTCAGTACTCGGGGTGCTGGGTGCTCAGTGCTCAGGGTGCTCACTGCTCAGTACTCGGGGTGCTGGGTGCTCAGTGCTCAGTGCTCGGGGTGCTGGGTGCTCAGTGCTCGGGGCGCTGGGAGCTCAGTGCTCAGGGTGCTGGGTGCTCAGTACTCAGGGTGCTGGGAGCTCAGTGCTCAGCGTGATTGGTGCTCAGTACTCAGGGTGCTCAGTACTCAGGGTGCTGGGTGCTCAGTGCTCGGGGTGCTGGGTGCTCAGTACTGAGGGTGCTGGGTGCTCAGTGCTTTGGGTTCTGGGTGCTCAGTGCTCAGGATGATCGGTGCTCAGTACTCAGGGTGCTGGGTGCTCAGTGCTCAGGGTGCTGAGTGCTCAGTCCTCAGGGTGCTCAGTGCTCAGGGTGCTGGGTGCTCAGTGCTCGGGGTGCTCGGTGCTCAGTACTCAGGGTGCTGAGTGCTCAGTACTCAGGGTGCTGGGTGCTCAGTACTCAGGGTGCTGGGTGCTCAGTGCTCAGTGTGCTGGGTGATCAGTGCTCAGGGTGCTGGGTGCTCAGTGCTCAGTGCTCAGGGTGCTGAGTGCTCAGTCCTCAGGGTGCTCAGTGCTCAGGGTGCTGGGTGCTCAGTGCTCGGGGTGCTGGGTGCTCAGTACTCAGGGTGCTGGGTGCTCAATACTCAGGGTGCTCAGTGCTTGGTGTGCTGGGTGCTCAGTACTCCGGGTGCTGGGTGCTCAGTTCTCGGGGTGCTCGGCGCTCAGTACTCAGTGATCAGGGTGCTCAGTGCCCAGTGCTCAGGGTGCTGGGTGCTCAGTGCTCAGGGTGCTGGGTGCTCAGTGCTCAGGGTGCTGGGTGCTCAGTACTCAGAGTGCTGGGTGCTCAGTGCTCGGGGTGCTGGGTGCTCAGTGCTCAGGGTGCTGGGTGCTCAGTACTCAGGGTGCTGGGTGCTCAGTACTAGGGGTGCTGGGTGCTCAGTACTCAGGGTGCTGGGTGCTCAGTAGTCAGGGTGCTGTGTGCTCAGTACTCGGGTGCTGGGTGCTCAGTGCCCAGGGTGCTCGGTGCTCAGTACTCAGTGATCAGGGTGCTCAGTGCTCAGTGCTCAGGGTGCTGGGTGCTCAGTGCTCAGGGTGCTCGGTGCTCAGTACTCAGGGTGCTGGGTGCTCAGTGCTCGGGGTGCTCGGTGCTCAGTACGTTGGGTGCTCACTACTCAGGGTGCTGGGTGCTCAGTGCTCAGGGTGCTGGGTGCTCAGTGCTCAGGGTGCTGGGTGCTCAGTGCTCGGGGTGCTGGGTGCTCAGTGCTCAGGGTGCTGGGTTCTCAGTGCTCGGGGAGCTGGATGCTCAGTGCTCGGGGTGCTGGGTGCTCAGTACTCAGGGTGCTGGGTGCTCAGTACTCAGGGTGCAGGGTGCTCAGTACTCGGGTGCTGGGTGCTCAGTGCTCAGGGTGCTGGGTGCTCAGTGCTCGGGGTGCTGGGTGCTCAGTGCTCAGGGTGCTGGGTGCTCAGTGCTCGGGGTGCTGGGTGCTCAGTGCTCAGTACTCAGGGTGCTGGGTGCTCAGTGCTCGGGGTGCTGGGTGCTCAGTGTGCAGTACTCAGGGTGCTGGGTGCTCAGTGCTCAGGGTGCTGGGTGCTCAGTGCTCAGGGTGCTGGGTGCTCAGTCCTCAGGATGCTGGGTACTCAGTGCTCAGGGTGCTGGGTGCTCAGTACTCAGGGTGCTCAGTGCTCAGTACTCGGGGTGCTGGGTGCTCAGTGCTCAGGGTGCTCACTGCTCAGTACTCGGGGTGCTGGGTGCTCAGTGCTCAGTGCTCGGAGTGCTGGGTGCTCATTCTCGGGGTGCTGGGTGCTCAGTGTTCGGGGTGCTGGGTGCTCAGTACTCAGGGTGCTGGGTGCTCAGTGCTCAGGGTGCTGGTTGCTCAGTACTCAGGGTGCTTGGTGCTCATTGCTCAGGGTGCTGGGTGCTCAGTCCTCAGGGTGCTGGGAGCTCAGTGCTCAGGGTGATCTGTGCTCAGTACTCAGAGTTCTCAGTACTCATGGTGCTGGGTGCTCAGTACTCAGGGTGCTGGGTGCTCAGTGCTCAGGGTGCTGGGTGCTCAGTCCTCAGGGTGCTCAGTGCTCAGGTTGCTGGGTGCTCAGTGCTCGGGGTGCTCGGTGCTCAGTACTCAGGGTGCTGAGTGCTCAGTACTCAGGGTGCTGGGTGCTCAGTACTCAGGGTGCTGGGTGCTCAGTGCTCAGGGTGCTGGGTGATCAGTGCTCAGGGTGCTGGGTGCTCAGTGCTCAGGGTGCTGGGTGCTCAGTGCTCGGGGTGCTGGGTGCTCAGTACTCAGGGTGCTGGGTGCTCAGTGCTCGGGGTGCTCGGTGCTCAGTACGTTGGGTGCTCACAACTCAGGGTGCTGGGTGCTCAGTGCTCAGGGTGCTGGGTGCTCAGTACTCAGGGTGCTGGTTGCTCAGTACCCAGGGTGCTCAGTGCTCAGTACTCAGGGTGCTCAGTGCTCAGTACTCAGGGTGCTCAGTGCTCAGGGTGCTGGGTGCTCAGTCCTCAGGGTGCTGGGTGCTCAGTGCTCAGGGTGCTCGGTGCTCAGTGCTCAGGGTGCTGGGTGCTCAGTACTCAGGGTGCTGGGTGCTCAGTGCTCGGGGTGCTGGGTGCTCAGTACTCAGGGTGCTGGGTGCTCAGTACTCAGGGTGCTGGGTGCTCAGTGCTCAGGGTGCTGGCTGATCAGTGCTCAGGGTGCTGGGTGCTCAGTGCTCAGGGTGCTGGGTGCTCAGTGCTCAGGGTGCTGGGTGCTCAGTACTCAGGGTGCTGGGTGCTCAGTGCTTGGGGTGCTCGGTGCTCAGTACGTTGGGTGCTCACTACTCAGGGTGCTGGGTGCTCAGTGCTCAGGGTGCTGGGTGCTCAGTGCTCAGGGTGCTCGGTGCTCATTGCTCAGGGTCCTGGGTGCTCAGTACTCAGGGTGCTGGTTGCTCAGTACTCAGGGTGCTCAGTGCTCAGTACTCAGGGTGCTCAGTGCTCAGTACTCAGGGTGCTCAGTGCTCAGGGTGCTGGGTGCTCAGTCCTCAGGGTGCTGGGTGCTCAGTGCTCGGGGTGCTGGGTGCTCTCTACTCAGGGTGCTGGTTGCTCAGTACTCAGGGTGCTGGGTGCTCAATACTCAGGGTGCTCAGTGCTTGGTGTGCTGGGTGCTCAGTACTCCGGGTGCTGGGTGCTCAGTTCTCGGGGTGCTCGGTGCTCAGTACTCGGGGTGCTGGGTGCTCAGTGCTCAGGGTGCTCACTGCTCAGTACTCGGGGTGCTGGGTGCTCAGTGCTCAGTGCTCGGTGTGCTGGGTGCTCATTCTCGGGGTGCTGGGTGCTCAGTGTTCGGGGTGCTGGGTGCTCAGTACTCAGGGTGCTGGGTGCTCAGTGCTCAGGGTGCTGGGTGCTCAGTACTCAGGGTGCTTGGTGCTCATTGCTCAGGGTGCTGGGTGCTCAGTACTCAGGGTGCTGGGAGCTCAGTGCTCAGGGTGATCGGTGCTCAGTACTCAGAGTGCTCAGTACTCATGGTGCTGGGTGCTCAGTACTCAGGGTGCTGGGTGCTCAGTGCTCAGGGTGCTGGGTGCTCAGTCCTCAGGGTGCTCAGTGCTCAGGTTGCTGGGTGCTCAGTGCTCGGGGTGCTCGGTGCTCAGTACTCAGGGTGCTGAGTGCTCAGTACTCAGGGTGCTGGGTGCTCAGTACTCAGGGTGCTGGGTGCTCAGTGCTCAGGGTGCTGGGTGATCAGTGCTCAGGGTGCTGGGTGCTCAGTGCTCAGGGTGCTGGGTGCTCAGTGCTCGGGGTGCTGGGTGCTCAGTACTCAGGGTGCTGGGTGCTCAGTGCTCGGGGTGCTCGGTGCTCAGTACGTTGGGTGCTCACAACTCAGGGTGCTGGGTGCTCAGTGCTCAGGGTGCTGGGTGCTCAGTACTCAGGGTGCTGGTTGCTCAGTACTCAGGGTGCTCAGTGCTCAGTACTCAGGGTGCTCAGTGCTCAGTACTCAGGGTGCTCAGTGCTCAGGGTGCTGGGTGCTCAGTCCTCAGGGTGCTGGGTGCTCAGTGCTCAGGGTGCTCGGTGCTCAGTGCTCAGGGTGCTGGGTGCTCAGTACTCAGGGTGCTGGGTGCTCAGTGCTCGGGGTGCTGGGTGCTCAGTACTCAGGGTGCTGGGTGCTCAGTACTCAGGGTGCTGGGTGCTCAGTGCTCAGGGTGCTGGCTGATCAGTGCTCAGGGTGCTGGGTGCTCAGTGCTCAGGGTGCTGGGTGCTCAGTGCTCAGGGTGCTGGGTGCTCAGTACTCAGGGTGCTGGGTGCTCAGTGCTTGGGGTGCTCGGTGCTCAGTACGTTGGGTGCTCACTACTCAGGGTGCTGGGTGCTCAGTGCTCAGGGTGCTGGGTGCTCAGTGCTCAGGGTGCTCGGTGCTCATTGCTCAGGGTCCTGGGTGCTCAGTACTCAGGGTGCTGGTTGCTCAGTACTCAGGGTGCTCAGTGCTCAGTACTCAGGGTGCTCAGTGCTCAGTACTCAGGGTGCTCAGTGCTCAGGGTGCTGGGTGCTCAGTCCTCAGGGTGCTGGGTGCTCAGTGCTCGGGGTGCTGGGTGCTCTCTACTCAGGGTGCTGGTTGCTCAGTACTCAGGGTGCTGGGTGCTCAATACTCAGGGTGCTCAGTGCTTGGTGTGCTGGGTGCTCAGTACTCCGGGTGCTGGGTGCTCAGTTCTCGGGGTGCTCGGTGCTCAGTACTCAGTGATCAGGGTGCTCAGTGCTCAGTGCTCAGGGTGCTGGGTGCTCAGTGCTCAGGGTGCTGGGTGCTCAGTGCTCAGGGTGCTGGGTGCTCAGTACTCAGAGTGCTGGGTGCTCAGTGCTCGGGGTTCTGGGTGCTCAGTGCTCAGGGTGCTGGGTGCTCAGTACTCAGGGTGCTGGGTGCTCAGTACTAGGGGTGCTGGGTGCTCAGTACTCAGGGTGCTGTGTGCTCAGTACTCGGGTGCTGGGTGCTCAGTGCTCAGGGTGCTCGGTGCTCAGTACTCAGTGATCAGGGTGCTCAGTGCTCACCCTGCTGTGTGCTCAGTGCTCAGGGTGCTCGGTGCTCAGTACTCAGGGTGCTGGGTGCTCAGTGCTCGGGGTGCTCGGTGCTCAGTACGTTGGGTGCTCACTACTCAGGGTGCTGGGTGCTCAGTGCTCAGGGTGCTGGGTGCTCAGTGCTCAGGGTGCTGGGTGCTCAGTGCTCGGGGTGCTGGGTGCTCAGTGCTCAGGGTGCTGGGTTCTCAGTGCTCGGGGAGCTGGATGCTCAGTGCTCTGGGTGCTGGGTGCTCAGTACTCAGGGTGCTGCGTGCTCAGTACTCAGGGTGCTGGGTGCTCAGTACTCGGGTGCTGGGTGCTCAGTGCTCAGGGTGCTTGGTGCTCAGTGCTCAGGGTGCTGGGTGCTCAGTGCTCAGGGTGCTGGGTGCTCAGTGCTCGGGGTGCTGGGTGCTCAGTGCTCAGTACTCAGGGTGCTGGGTGCTCAGTGATCAGTACTCAGGGTGCTGGGTGCTCAGTGCTCAGGGTGCTGGGTGCTCAGTGCTCAGGGTGCTGGGTGCTCAGTCCTCAGGATGCTGGGTACTCAGTGCTTAGGGTGCTGGGTGCTCAGTACTCAGGGTGCTCAGTGCTCAGTACTCGGGGAGCTGGGTGCTCAGTGCTCATGGTGCTCACTGCTCAGTACTCGGGGTGCTGGGTGCTCAGTGCTCAGTGCTCGGGGTGCTGGGTGCTCATTCTCGGGGTGCTGGGTGCTCAGTGTTCGGGATGCTGGGTGCTCAGTACTCAGGGTGCTGGGTGCTCAGTGCTCAGGGTGCTAGGTGCTCAGTACTCAGGGTGCTTGGTGCTCATTCCTCAGGGTGCTGGGTGCTCAGTACTCAGGGTGCTGGGAGCTCAGTGCTCAGGGTGATCGTTGCTCAGTACTCAGAGTGCTCAGTACTCATGGTGCTGGGTGCTCAGTACTCAGGGTGCTGGGTGCTCAGTGCTCAGGGTGCTGGGTGCTCAGTCCTAAGGGTGCTCAGTGCTCAGGTTGCTGGGTGCTCAGTGCTCGGGGTGCTCGGTGCTCAGTACTCAGGGTGCTGAGTGATCAGTACTCAGGGTGCTGGGTGCTCAGTACTCAGGGTGCTGGGTGCTCAGTGCTCAGGGTGCTGGGTGATCAGTGCTCAGGGTGCTCAGTGCTCAGTACTCAGGGTGCTCAGTGCTCAGTACTCAGGGTGCTCAGTGCTCAGGGTGCTGGGTGCTCAGTCCTCAGGGTGCTGGGTGCTCAGTGCTCAGGGTGCTCGGTGCTCAGTGCTCAGCGTGCTCAGTGCTCGGGGTGCTCGGAGCTCTGTACTCAGGGTGCTGGTTGCTCAGTGCTCGGGGTGCTCGGTGCTCAGTACTCAGGGTGCTGGGTGCTCAGTGCTTGGGGTGCTGGGTGCTCAGTGCTCAGTACTCAGGGTGCTGGGTGCTCAGTGCTCAGGGTGCTGTGTGCTCAGTGCTCAGGGTGCTGGGTGCTCAGTGCTCAGGGTGCTGGGTGCTCAGTTCTGAGGGTGCTGGGAGCTCAGTACTCAGGGTGCTGGGTGCTCAGTGCTCGGGGTGCTCGGTGCTCAGTACTCAGGGTGCTGGGTGCTCAGTGCTCGAGGTGCTCAGTACTCAGGGTGCTGTGTGTTCGGTGCTCAGGGTGCTGGGTGCTCAGTACTCAGGGTGCTCGGTGCTTAGTACTCAGGGTGCTGGGTGCTCAGTACTCCGGGTGTTGGGTGCTCAGTGCTCAAGGTGCTGGGTGCTCAGTACTCAGGGTGCTCATTGCTCAGGGTGCAGGGTGCTCAGTACTCAGGTTGCTGGGTGCTCAGTGCTCAGGGTGCTCGGTGCTCGGGGCGCTGGGAGCTCTGTGCTCAGGGTGCTGGGTGCTCAGTACTCAGGGTGCTGGGAGCTCAGTGCTCAGCGTGATTGGTGCTCAGTACTCAGGGTGCTCAGTACTCAGGGTGCTGGGTGCTCAGTGCTCGGGGTGCTGGGTGCTCAGTACTGAGGGTGCTGGGTGCTCAGTGCTTTGGGTTCTGGGTGCTCAGTGCTCAGGATGATTGGTGCTCAGTACTCAGGGTGCTGGGTGCTCAGTGCTCAGGGTGCTGAGTGCTCAGTCCTCAGGGTGCTCAGTGCTCAGGGTGCTGGGTGCTCAGTGCTCGGGGTGCTCGGTGCTCAGTACTCAGGGTGCTGAGTGCTCAGTACTCAGGGTGCTGGGTGCTCAGTACTCAGGGTGCTGGGTGCTCAGTGCTCAGTGTGCTGGGTGATCAGTGCTCAGGGTGCTGGGTGCTCAGTGCTCAGTGCTCAGGGTGCTGAGTGCTCAGTCCTCAGGGTGCTCAGTGCTCAGGGTGCTGGGTGCTCAGTGCTCGGGGTGCTGGGTGCTCAGTACTCAGGGTGCTGGGTGCTCAATACTCAGGGTGCTCAGTGCTTGGTGTGCTGGGTGCTCAGTACTCCGGGTGCTGGGTGCTCAGTTCTCGGGGTGCTCGGTGCTCAGTACTCAGTGATCAGGGTGCTCAGTGCTCAGTGCTCAGGGTGCTGGGTGCTCAGTGCTCAGGGTGCTGGGTGCTCAGTGCTCAGGGTGCTGGGTGCTCAGTACTCAGAGTGCTGGGTGCTCAGTGCTCGGGGTGCTGGGTGCTCAGTGCTCAGGGTGCTGGGTGCTCAGTACTCAGGGTGCTGGGTGCTCAGTACTAGGGGTTCTGGGTGCTCAGTACTCAGGGTGCTGGGTGCTCAGTAGTCAGGGTGCTGTGTGCTCAGTACTCGGGTGCTGGGTGCTCAGTGCTCAGGGTGCTCGGTGCTCAGTACTCAGTGATCAGGGTGCTCAGTGCTCAGTGCTCAGGGTGCTGGGTGCTCAGTGCTCAGGGTGCTCGGTGCTCAGTACTCAGGGTGCTGGGTGCTCAGTGCTCGGGGTGCTCGGTGCTCAGTACGTTGGGTGCTCACTACTCAGGGTGCTGGGTGCTCAGTGCTCAGGGTGCTGGGCGCTCAGTGCTCAGGGTGCTGGGTGCTCAGTTCTCGGGGTGCTGGGTGCTCAGTGCTCAGGGTGCTGGGTTCTCAGTGCTCGGGGAGCTGGATGCTCAGTGCTCGGGGTGCTGGGTGCTCAGTACTCAGGGTGCTGGGTGCTCAGTACTCAGGGTGCTGGGTGCTCAGTACTCGGGTGCTGGGTGCTCAGTGCTCAGCGTGCTGGGTGCTCAGTGCTCGGGGTGCTGGGTGCTCAGTGCTCAGGGTGCTGGGTGCTCAGTGCTCGGGGTGCTGGGTGCTCAGTGCTCAGTACTCAGGGTGCTGGGTGCTCAGTGCTCGGGGTGCTGGGTGCTCAGTGATCAGTACTCAGGGTGCTGGGTGCTCAGTGCTCAGGGTGCTGGGTGCTCAGTGCTCAGGGTGCTGGGTGCTCAGTCCTCAGGATGCTGGGTACTCAGTGCTCAGGGTGCTGGGTGCTCAGTACTCAGGGTGCTCAGTGCTCAGTACTCGGGGTGCTGGGTGCTCAGTGCTCAGGGTGCTCACTGCTCAGTACTCGGGGTGCTGGGTGCTCAGTGCTCAGTGCTCGGGGTGCTGGGTGCTCATTCTCGGGGTGCTGGGTGCTCAGTGTTCGAGGTGCTGGGTGCTCAGTACTCAGGGTGCTGGGTGCTCAGTGCTCAGGGTGCTGGGTGCTCAGTACTCAGGGTGCTTGGTGCTCATTGCTCAGGGTGCTGGGTGCTCAGTACTCAGGGTGCTGGGAGCTCAGTGCTCAGGGTGATCGGTGCTCAGTACTCAGAGTGCTCAGTACTCATGGTGCTGGGTGCTCAGTACTCAGGGTGCTGGGTGCTCAGTGCTCAGGGTGCTGGGTGCTCAGTCCTCAGGGTGCTCAGTGCTCAGGTTGCTGGGTGCTCAGTGCTCGGGGTGCTCGGTGCTCAGTACTCAGGGTGCTGAGTGCTCAGTACTCAGGGTGCTGGGTGCTCAGTACTCAGGGTGCTGGGTGCTCAGTGCTCAGGGTGCTGGGTGATCAGTGCTCAGGGTGCTGGGTGCTCAGTGCTCAGGGTGCTGGGTGCTCAGTGCTCGGGGTGCTGGGTGCTCAGTACTCAGGGTGCTGGGTGCTCAGTGCTCGGGGTGCTCGGTGCTCAGTACGTTGGGTGCTCACAACTCAGGGTGCTGGGTGCTCAGTGCTCAGGGTGCTGGGTGCTCAGTACTCAGGGTGCTGGTTGCTCAGTACTCAGGGTGCTCAGTGCTCAGTACTCAGGGTGCTCAGTGCTCAGTACTCAGGGTGCTCAGTGCTCAGGGTGCTGGGTGCTCAGTGCTCAGGGTGCTCGGTGCTCATTGCTCAGGGTCCTGGGTGCTCAGTACTCAGGGTGCTGGTTGCTCAGTACTCAGGGTGCTCAGTGCTCAGTACTCAGGGTGCTCAGTGCTCAGTACTCAGGGTGCTCAGTGCTCAGGGTGCTGGGTGCTCAGTCCTCAGGGTGCTGGGTGCTCAGTGCTCGGGGTGCTGGGTCCTCTCTACTCAGGGTGCTGGTTGCTCAGTACTCAGGGTGCTGGGTGCTCAATACTCAGGGTGCTCAGTGCTTGGTGTGCTGGGTGCTCAGTACTCCGGGTGCTGGGTGCTCAGTTCTCGGGGTGCTCGGTGCTCAGTACTCAGTGATCAGGGTGCTCAGTGCTCAGTGCTCAGGGTGCTGGGTGCTCAGTGCTCAGGGTGCTGGGTGCTCAGTGCTCAGGGTGCTGGGTGCTCAGTACTCAGAGTGCTGGGTGCTCAGTGCTCGGGGTGCTGGGTGCTCAGAGCTCAGGGTGCTGGGTGCTCAGTACTCAGGGTGCTGGGTGCTCAGTACTAGGGGTGCTGGGTGCTCAGTACTCAGGGTGCTGTGTGCTCAGTACTCGGGTGCTGGGTGCTCAGTGCTCAGGGTGCTCGGTGCTCAGTACTCAGTGATCAGGGTGCTCAGTGCTCAGTGCTCACCCTGCTGGGTGCTCAGTGCTCAGGGTGCTCGGTGCTCAGTACTCAGGGTGCTGGGTGCTCAGTGCTCGGGGTGCTCGGTGCTCAGTACGTTGGGTGCTCACTACTCAGGGTGCTGGGTGCTCAGTGCTCAGGGTGCTGGGTGCTCAGTGCTCAGGGTGCTGGGTGCTCAGTGCTCGGGGTGCTGGGTGCTCAGTGCTCAGGGTGCTGGGTTCTCCGTGCTCGGGGAGCTGGATGCTCAGTGCTCTGGGTGCTGGGTGCTCAGTACTCAGGGTGCTGGGTGCTCAGTACTCAGGGTGCTGGGTGCTCAGTACTCGGGTGCTGGGTGCTCAGTGCTCAGGGTGCTGGGTGCTCAGTGCTCAGGGTGCTGGGTGCTCAGTGCTCAGGGTGCTGGGTGCTCAGTGCTCGGGGTGCTGGGTGCTCAGTGCTCAGTACTCAGGGTGCTGGGTGCTCAGTGATCAGTACTCAGGGTGCTGGGTGCTCAGTGCTCAGGGTGCTGGGTGCTCAGTGCTCAGGGTGCTGGGTGCTCAGTCCTCAGGATGCTGGGTACTCAGTGCTCAGGGTGCTGGGTGCTCAGTACTCAGGGTGCTCAGTGCTCAGTACTCGGGGAGCTGGGTGCTCAGTGCTCATGGTGCTCACTGCTCAGTACTCGGGGTGCTGGGTGCTCAGTGCTCAGTGCTCGGGGTGCTGGGTGCTCATTCTCGGGGTGCTGGGTGCTCAGTGTTCGGGATGCTGGGTGCTCAGTACTCAGGGTGCTGGGTGCTCAGTGCTCAGGGTGCTAGGTGCTCAGTACTCAGGGTGCTTGGTGCTCATTCCTCAGGGTGCTGGGTGCTCAGTACTCAGGGTGCTGGGAGCTCAGTGCTCAGGGTGATCGTTGCTCAGTACTCAGAGTGCTCAGTACTCATGGTGCTGGGTGCTCAGTACTCAGGGTGCTGGGTGCTCAGTGCTCAGGGTGCTGGGTGCTCAGTCCTCAGGGTGCTCAGTGCTCAGGTTGCTGGGTGCTCAGTGCTCGGGGTGCTCGGTGCTCAGTACTCAGGGTGCTGAGTGCTCAGTACTCAGGGTGCTGGGTGCTCAGTACTCAGGGTGCTGGGTGCTCAGTGCTCAGGGTGCTGGGTGATCAGTGCTCAGGGTGCTCAGTGCTCAGTACTCAGGGTGCTCAGTGCTCAGTACTCAGGGTGCTCAGTGCTCAGGGTGCTGGGTGCTCAGTCCTCAGGGTGCTGGGTGCTCAGTGCTCAGGGTGCTCGGTGCTCAGTGCTCAGCGTGCTCAGTGCTCGGGGTGCTCGGAGCTCTGTACTCAGGGTGCTGGTTGCTCAGTGCTCGGGGTGCTCGGTGCTCAGTACTCAGGGTGCTGGGTGCTCAGTGCTCGGGGTGCTGGGTGCTCAGTGCTCAGTACTCAGGGTGCTGGGTGCTCAGTGCTCAGGGTGCTGTGTGCTCAGTGCTCAGGGTGCTGGGTGCTCAGTGCTCAGGGTGCTGGGTGCTCAGTTCTGAGGGTGCTGGGAGCTCAGTACTCAGGGTGCTGGGTGCTCAGTGCTCGGGGTGCTCGGTGCTCAGTACTCAGGGTGCTGGGTGCTCAGTGCTCGAGGTGCTCAGTACTCAGGGTGCTGTGTGTTCGGTGCTCAGGGTGCTGGGTGCTCAGTACTCAGGGTGCTCGGTGCTTAGTACTCAGGGTGCTGGGTGCTCAGTACTCCGGGTGTTGGGTGCTCAGTGCTCAAGGTGCTGGGTGCTCAGTACTCAGGGTGCTCATTGCTCAGGGTGCAGTGTGCTCAGTACTCAGGTTGCTGAGTGCTCAGTGCTCAGGGTGCTCGGTGCTCGGGGCGCTGGGTGCTCAGTGCTCGGGGTGCTCGGAGCTCAGTACTCAGGGTGCTGGGTGCTCAGTGCTCAGGGTGCTCGGTGCTCAGTACTCAGGGTGCTGGGTGCTCAGTGCTCGGGGTGCTCGGTGCTCAGTACGTTGGGTGCTCACTACTCAGGGTGCTGGGTGCTCAATGCTCAGGGTGCTGGGTGCTCAGTGCTCAGGGTGCTGGGTGCTCAGTGCTCGGGGTGCTGGGTGCTCAGTGCTCAGGGTGCTGGGTTCTCAGTACTCGGGGAGCTGGATGCTCAGTGCTCGGGGTGCTGGGTGCTCAGTACTCAGGGTGCTGGGTGCTCAGTACTCAGGGTGCTGGGTGCTCAGTACTCGGGTGCTGGGTGCTCAGTACTCAGGGTGCTGGGTGCTCAGTACTCAATGTGCTGGGTGCTCAGTACCCGGGTGCTGGGTGCTCAGTGCTCAGGGTGCTGGGTGCTCAGTACTCAGGGTGCTCAGTGCTCAGTACTCGGGGTGCTGCGTGCTCAGTGCTCAGGGTGCTCACTGCTCAGTACTCGGGGTGCTGGGTGCTCAGTGCTCAGTGCTCGGGGTGCTGGGTGCTCAGTGCTCGGGGCGCTGGGAGCTCAGTGCTCAGGGTGCTGGGTGCTCAGTACTCAGGGTGCTGGGAGCTCAGTGCTCAGCGTGATCGGTGCTCAGTACTCAGGGTGCTCAGTACTCAGGGTGCTGGGTGCTCAGTGCTCGGGGTGCTGGGTGCTCAGTACTGAGGGTGCTGGGTGCTCAGTGCTTTGGGTTCTGGATGCTCAGTGCTCAGGATGATCGGTGCTCAGTACTCAGGGTGCTGGGTGCTCAGTGCTCAGGGTGCTGAGTGCTCAGTCCTCAGGGTGCTCAGTGCTCAGGGTGCTGTGTGCTCAGTGCTCGGGGTGCTCGGTGCTCAGTACTCAGGGTGCTGAGTGCTCAGTACTCAGGGTGCTGGGTGCTCAGTACTCAGGGTGCTGGGTGCTCAGTGCTCAGTGTGCTGGGTGATCAGTGCTCAGGGTGCTGGGTGCTCAGTGCTCAGTGCTCAGGGTGCTGAGTGCTCAGTCCTCAGGGTGCTCAGTGCTCAGGGTGCTGGGTGCTCAGTGCTCGGGGTGCTGGGTGCTCAGTACTCAGGGTGCTGGGTGCTCAATACTCAGGGTGCTCAGTGCTTGGTGTGCTGGGTGCTCAGTACTCCGGGTGCTGGGTGCTCAGTTCTCGGGGTGCTCGGTGCTCAGTACTCAGTGATCAGGGTGCTCAGTGCTCAGTGCTCAGGGTGCTGGGTGCTCAGTGCTCAGGGTGCTGGGTGCTCAGTGCTCAGGGTGCTGGGTGCTCAGTACTCAGAGTGCTGGGTGCTCAGTGCTCGGGGTGCTGGGTGCTCAGTGCTCAGGGTGCTGGGTGCTCAGTACTCAGGGTGCTGGGTGCTCAGTACTAGGGGTGCTGGGTGCTCAGTACTCAGGGTGCTGGGTGCTCAGTAGTCAGGGTGCTGTGTGCTCAGTACTCGGGTGCTGGGTGCTCAGTGCTCAGGGTGCTCGGTGCTCAGTACTCAGTGATCAGGGTGCTCAGTGCTCAGTGCTCAGGGTGCTGGGTGCTCAGTGCTCAGGGTGCTCGGTGCTCAGTACTCAGGGTGCTGGGTGCTCAGTGCTCGGGGTGATCGGTGCTCAGTACGTTGGGTGCTCACTACTCAGGGTGCTGGGTGCTCAGTGCTCAGGGTGCTGGGTGCTCAGTGCTCAGGGTGCTGGGTGCTCAGTGCTCGGGGTGCTGGGTGCTCAGTGCTCAGGGTGCTGGGTTCTCAGTGCTCGCGGAGCTGGATGCTCAGTGCTCGGGGTGCTGGGTGCTCAGTACTCAGGGTGCTGGGTGCTCAGTACTCAGGGTGCTGGGTGCTCAGTACTCGGGTGCTGGGTGCTCAGTGCTCAGGGTGCTGGGTGCTCAGTGCTCGGGGTGCTGGGTGCTCAGTGCTCAGGGTGCTGGGTGCTCAGTGCTCGGCGTGCTGGGTGCTCAGTGCTCAGTACTCAGGGTGCTGGGTGCTCAGTGCTCGGGGTGCTGGGTGCTCAGTGATCAGTACTCAGGGTGCTGGGTGCTCAGTGCTCAGGGTGCTGGGTGCTCAGTGCTCAGGGTGCTGGGTGCTCAGTCCTCAGGATGCTGGGTACTCAGTGCTCAGGGTGCTGGGTGCTCAGTACTCAGGGTGCTCAGTGCTCAGTACTCGGGGTGCTGGGTGCTCAGTGCTCAGGGTGCTCACTGCTCAGTACTCGGGGTGCTGGGTGCTCAGTGCTCAGTGCTCGGGGTGCTGGGTGCTCATTCTCGGGGTGCTGGGTGCTCAGTGTTCGGGGTGCTGGGTGCTCAGTACTCAGGGTGCTGGGTGCTCAGTGCTCAGGGTGCTGGGTGCTCAGTACTCAGGGTGCTTGGTGCTCATTGCTCAGGGTGCTGGGTGCTCAGTACTCAGGGTGCTGGGAGCTCAGTGCTCAGGGTGATCGGTGCTCAGTACTCAGAGTGCTCAGTACTCATGGTGCTGGGTGCTCAGTACTCAGGGTGCTGGGTGCTCAGTGCTCAGGGTGCTGGGTGCTCAGTCCTCAGGGTGCTCAGTGCTCAGGTTGCTGGGTGCTCAGTGCTCGGGGTGCTCGGTGCTCAGTACTCAGGGTGCTGAGTGCTCAGTACTCAGGGTGCTGGGTGCTCAGTACTCAGGGTGCTGGGTGCTCAGTGCTCAGGGTGCTGGGTGATCAGTGCTCAGGGTGCTGGGTGCTCAGTGCTCAGGGTGCTGGGTGCTCAGTGCTCGGGGTGCTGGGTGCTCAGTACTCAGGGTGCTGGGTGCTCAGTGCTCGGGGTGCTCGGTGCTCAGTACGTTGGGTGCTCACAACTCAGGGTGCTGGGTGCTCAGTGCTCAGGGTGCTGGGTGCTCAGTACTCAGGGTGCTGGTTGCTCAGTACTCAGGGTGCTCAGTGCTTAGTACTCAGGGTGCTCAGTGCTCAGTACTCAGGGTGCTCAGTGCTCAGTGTGCTGGGTGCTCAGTCCTCAGGGTGCTGGGTGCTCAGTGCTCAGGGTGCTCGGTGCTCAGTGCTCAGGGTGCTGGGTGCTCAGTACTCAGGGTGCTGGGTGCTCAGTGCTCGGGGTGCTGGGTGCTCATTACTCAGGGTGCTGGGTGCTCAGTACTCAGGGTGCTGGGTGCTCAGTGCTCAGGGTGCTTGGTGCTCAGTACTCAGGGTGCTGGGTGCTCAGTGCTCAGGGTGCTGGCTGATCAGTGCTCAGGGTGCTGGGTGCTCAGTGCTCAGGGTGCTGGGTGCTCAGTGCTCAGGGTGCTGGGTGCTCAGTACTCAGGGTGCTGGGTGCTCAGTGCTTGGGGTGATCGGTGCTCAGTACGTTGGGTGCTCACTACTCAGGGTGCTGGGTGCTCAGTGCTCAGGGTGCTGGGTGCTCAGTGCTCAGGGTGCTCGGTGCTCATTGCTCAGGGTCCTGGGTGCTCAGTACTCAGGGTGCTGGTTGCTCAGTACTCAGGGTGCTCAGTGCTCAGTACTCAGGGTGCTCAGTGCTCAGTACTCAGGGTGCTCAGTGCTCAGGGTGCTGGGTGCTCAGTCCTCAGGGTGCTGGGTGCTCAGTGCTCGGGGTGCTGGGTGCTCTGTACTCAGGGTGCTGGTTGCTCAGTACTCAGGGTGCTGGGTGCTCAATACTCAGGGTGCTCAGTGCTTGGTGTGCTGGGTGCTCAGTACTCCGGGTGCTGGGTGCTCAGTTCTCGGGGTGCTCGGTGCTCAGTACACAGTGATCAGGGTGCTCAGTGCTCAGTGCTCAGGGTGCTGGGTGCTCAGTGCTCAGGGTGCTGGGTGCTCAGTGCTCAGGGTGCTGGGTGCTCAGTACTCAGAGTGCTGGGTGCTCAGTGCTCGGGGTGCTGGGTGCTCAGTGCTCAGGGTGCTGGGTGCTCAGTACTCAGGGTGCTGGGTGCTCAGTACTAGGGGTGCTGGGTGCTCAGTACTCAGGGTGCTGTGTGCTCAGTACTCGGGTGCTGGGTGCTCAGTGCTCAGGGTGCTCGGTGCTCAGTACTCAGTGATCAGGGTGCTCAGTGCTCAGTGCTCAGGCTGCTGGGTGCTCAGTGCTCAGGGTGCTCGGTGCTCAGTACTCAGGGTGCTGGGTGCTCAGTGCTCGGGGTGCTCGGTGCTCAGTACGTTGGGTGCTCACTACTCAGGGTGCTGGGTGCTCAGTGCTCAGGGTGCTGGGTGCTCAGTGCTCAGGGTGCTGGGTGCTCAGTGCTCGGGGTGCTGGGTGCTCAGTGCTCAGGGTGCTGGGTTCTCAGTGCTCGGGGAGCTGGATGCTCAGTGCTCGGGGTGCTGGGTGCTCAGTACTCAGGGTGCTGGGTGCTCAGTACTCAGGGTGCTGGGTGCTCAGTACTCGGGTGCTGGGTGCTCAGTGCTCAGGGTGCTGGGTGCTCAGTGCTCGGGGTGCTGGGTGCTCAGTGCTCAGGGTGCTGGGTGCTCAGTGCTCGGGGTGCTGGGTGCTCAGTGCTCAGTACTCAGGGTGCTGGGTGCTCAGTGTTCGGGGTGCTGGGTGCTCAGTGATCAGTACTCAGGGTGCTGGGTGCTCAGTGCTCAGGGTGCTGGGAGCTCAGTGGTCAGGGTGCTGGGTGCTCAGTCCTCAGGATGCTGGGTACTCAGTGCTCAGGGTGCTGGGTGCTCAGTACTCAGGGTGCTCAGTGCTCAGTACTCGGGGAGCTGGGTGCTCAGTGCTCATGGTGCTCACTGCTCAGTACTCGGGGTGCTGGGTGCTCAGTGCTCAGTGCTCGGGGTGCTGGGTGCTCATTCTCGGGGTCCTGGGTGCTCAGTGTTCGGGGTGCTGGGTGCTCAATACTCAGGGTGCTGGGTGCTCAGTGCTCAGGGTGCTAGGTGCTCAGTACTCAGGGTGCTTGGTGCTCATTGCTCAGGGTGCTGGGTGCTCAGTACTCAGGGTGCTGGGAGCTCAGTGCTCAGGGTGATCAGTGCTCAGTACTCAGAGTGCTCAGTACTCATGGTGCTGGGTGCTCAGTACTCAGGGTGCTGGGTGCTCAGTGCTCAGGGTGCTGGGTGCTCAGTCCTCAGGGTGCTCAGTGCTCAGGTTGCTGGGTGCTCAGTGCTCGGGGTGCTCGGTGCTCAGTACTCAGGGTGCTGAGTGCTCAGTACTCAGGGTGCTGGGTGCTCAGTACTCAGGGTGATGGGTGCTCAGTGCTCAGGGTGCTGGGTGATCAGTGCTCAGGGTGCTGGGTGCTCAGTGCTCAGGGTGCTGGGTGCTCAGTGCTCGGGGTGCTGGGTGCTCAGTACTCAGGGTGCTGGGTGCTCAGTGCTCGGGGTGCTCGGTGCTCAGTACGTTGGGTGCTCACAACTCAGGGTGCTGGGTGCTCAGTGCTCAGGGTGCTGGGTGCTCAGTACTCAGGGTGCTGGTTGCTCAGTACTCAGGGTGCTCAGTGCTCAGTACTCAGGGTGCTCAGTGCTCAGTACTCAGGGTGCTCAGTGCTCAGGGTGCTGGGTGCTCAGTCCTCAGGGTGCTGGGTGCTCAGTGCTCAGGGTGCTCGGTGCTCAGTGCTCAGGGTGCTGGGTGCTCAGTACTCAGGGTGCTGGGTTCTCAGTGCTCGGGGTGCTGGGTGCTCAGTACTCAGGGTGCTGGGTGCTCAGTACTCAGGGTGCTGGGTGCTCAGTGCTCAGGGTGCTGGCTGATCAGTGCTCAGGGTGCTGGGTGCTCAGTGCTCAGGGTGCTGGGTGCTCAGTGCTCGGGGTGCTGGGTGCTCAGTACTCAGGGTGCTGGGTGCTCAGTGCTTGGGGTGCTCGGTGCTCAGTACGTTGGGTGCTCACTACTCAGGGTGCTGGGTGCTCAGTGCTCAGGGTGCTGGGTGCTCATTGCTCAGGGTGCTCGGTGCTCATTGCTTAGGGTCCTGGGTGCTCAGTACTCAGGGTGCTGGTTGCTCAGTACTCAGGGTGCTCAGTGCTCAGTACTCAGGGTGCTCAGTGCCCAGTACTCAGGGTGCTCAGTGCTCAGGGTGCTGGGTGCTCAGTCCTCAGGGTGCTGGGTGCTCAGTGCTCAGGGTGCTGGGTGCTCAGTACTCAGAGTGCTGGGTGCTCAGTGCTCGGGGTGCTGGGTGCTCAGTGCTCAGGGTGCTGGGTGCTCAGTACTCAGGGTGCTGGGTGCTCAGTACTAGGGGTGCTGGGTGCTCAGTACTCAGGGTGCTGTGTGCTCAGTACTCGGGTGCTGGGTGCTCAGTGCTCAGGGTGCTCGGTGCTCAGTACTCAGTGATCAGGGTGCTCAGTGCTCAGTGCTCAGGCTGCTGGGTGCTCAGTGCTCAGGGTGCTCGGTGCTCAGTACTCAGGGTGCTGGGTGCTCAGTGCTCGGGGTGCTCTGTGCTCAGTACGTTGGGTGCTCACTACTCAGGGTGCTGGGTGCTCAGTGCTCAGGGTGCTGGGTGCTCAGTGCTCAGGGTGCTGGGTGCTCAGTGCTCGGGGTGCTGGGTGCTCAGTGCTCAGGGTGCTGGGTTCTCAGTGCTCGGGGAGCTGGATGCTCAGTGCTCGGGGTGCTGGGTGCTAAGTACTCAGGGTGCTGGGTGCTCAGTACTCAGGGTGCTGGGTTCTCAGTACTCGGGTGCTGGGTGCTCAGTGCTCAGGGTGCTGGGTGCTCAGTGCTCGGGGTGCTGGGTGCTCAGTGCTCAGCGTGCTGGGTGCTCAGTGCTCGGGGTGCTGGGTGCTCAGTGCTCAGTACTCAGGGTGCTGGGTGCTCAGTGCTCGGGGTGCTGGGTGCTCAGTGATCAGTACTCAGGGTGCTGGGTGCTCAGTGCTCAGGGTGCTGGGAGCTCAGTGCTCAGGGTGCTGGATGCTCAGTCCTCAGGATGCTGGGTACTCAGTGCTCAGGGTGCTGGGTGCTCAGTGCTCATGGTGCTCACTGCTCAGTACTCGGGGTGCTGGGTGCTCAGTGCTCAGTGCTCGGGGTGCTGGGTGCTCATTCTCGGGGTCCTGGGTGCTCAGTGTTCGGGGTGCTGGGTGCTCAGTACTCAGGGTGCTGGGTGCTCAGTGCTCAGGGTGCTAGGTGCTCAGTACTCAGGGTGCTTGGTGCTCATTGCTCAGGGTGCTGGGTGCTCAGTACTCAGGGTGCTGGGAGCTCAGTGCTCAGGGTGATCGGTGCTCAGTACTCAGAGTGCTCAGTACTCAGGGTGCTGGGTGCTCAGTGCTCAGGGTGCTGGGTGCTCAGTCCTCAGGGTGCTCAGTGCTCAGGTTGCTGGGTGCTCAGTGCTCGGGGTGCTCGGTGCTCAGTACTCAGGGTGCTGAGTGCTCAGTACTAAGGGTGCTGGGTGCTCAGTACTCAGGGTGCTGGGTGCTCAGTGCTCAGGGTGCTGGGTGATCAGTGCTCAGGGTGCTGGGTGCTCATTGCTCAGGGTTCTGGGTGCTCAGTGCTCGGGGTGCTGGGTGCTCAATACTCAGGGTGCTGGGTGCTCAGTGCTCGGGGTGCTCGGTGCTCAGTACGTTGGGTGCTCACAACTCAGGGTGCTGGGTGCTCAGTGCTCAGGGTGCTGGGTGCTCAGTACTCAGGGTGCTGGTTGCTCAGTACTCAGGGTGCTCAGTGCTCAGTACTCAGGGTGCTCAGTGCTCAGTACTCAGGGTGCTCAGTGCTCAGGGTGCTGGGTGCTCAGTCCTCAGGGTGCTGGGTGCTCAGTGCTCAGGGTGCTCGGTGCTCAGTGCTCAGGGTGCTGGGTGCTCAGTACTCAGGGTGCTGGGTGCTCAGTGCTCGGGGTGCTGGGTGCTCAGTACTCAGGGTGCTGGGTGCTCAGTACTCAGGGTGCTGGGTGCTCAGTGCTCAGGGTGCTGGCTGATCAGTGCTCAGGGTGCTGGGTGCTCAGTGCTCAGGGTGCTGGGTGCTCAGTGCTCGGGGTGCTGGGTGCTCAGTACTCAGGGTGCTGGGTGCTCAGTGCTTGGGGTGCTCGGTGCTCAGTACGTTGGGTGCTCACTACTCAGGGTGCTGGGTGCTCAGTGCTCAGGGTGCTGGGTGCTCAGTGCTCAGGGTGCTCGGTGCTCATTGCTCAGGGTCCTGGGTGCTCAGTACTCAGGGTGCTGGTTGCTCAGTACTCAGGGTGCTCAGTGCTCAGTACTCAGGGTGCACAGTGCCCAGTACTCAGGGTGCTCAGTGCTCAGGGTGCTCGGTGCTCAGTACTCAGTGATCAGGGTGCTCAGTGCTCAGTGCTCAGGGTGCTGGGTGCTCAGTGCTCAGGGTGCTCGGTGCTCAGTACTCAGGGTGCTGGGTGCTCAGTGCTCGGGGTGATCGGTGCTCAGTACGTTGGGTGCTCACTACTCAGGGTGCTGGGTGCTCAGTGCTCAGGGTGCTGGGTGCTCAGTGCTCAGGGTGCTGGGTGCTCAGTGCTCGGGGTGCTGGGTGCTCAGTGCTCAGGGTGCTGGGTTCTCAGTGCTCGCGGAGCTGGATGCTCAGTGCTCGGGGTGCTGGGTGCTCAGTACTCAGGGTGCTGGGTGCTCAGTACTCAGGGTGCTGGGTGCTCAGTACTCGGGTGCTGGGTGCTCAGTGCTCAGGGTGCTGGGTGCTCAGTGCTCGGGGTGCTGGGTGCTCAGTGCTCAGGGTGCTGGGTGCTCAGTGCTCGGCGTGCTGGGTGCTCAGTGCTCAGTACTCAGGGTGCTGGGTGCTCAGTGCTCGGGGTGCTGGGTGCTCAGTGATCAGTACTCAGGGTGCTGGGTGCTCAGTGCTCAGGGTGCTGGGTGCTCAGTGCTCAGGGTGCTGGGTGCTCAGTCCTCAGGATGCTGGGTACTCAGTGCTCAGGGTGCTGGGTGCTCAGTACTCAGGGTGCTCAGTGCTCAGTACTCGGGGTGCTGGGTGCTCAGTGCTCAGGGTGCTCACTGCTCAGTACTCGGGGTGCTGGGTGCTCAGTGCTCAGTGCTCGGGGTGCTGGGTGCTCATTCTCGGGGTGCTGGGTGCTCAGTGTTCGGGGTGCTGGGTGCTCAGTACTCAGGGTGCTGGGTGCTCAGTGCTCAGGGTGCTGGGTGCTCAGTACTCAGGGTGCTTGGTGCTCATTGCTCAGGGTGCTGGGTGCTCAGTACTCAGGGTGCTGGGAGCTCAGTGCTCAGGGTGATCGGTGCTCAGTACTCAGAGTGCTCAGTACTCATGGTGCTGGGTGCTCAGTACTCAGGGTGCTGGGTGCTCAGTGCTCAGGGTGCTGGGTGCTCAGTCCTCAGGGTGCTCAGTGCTCAGGTTGCTGGGTGCTCAGTGCTCGGGGTGCTCGGTGCTCAGTACTCAGGGTGCTGAGTGCTCAGTACTCAGGGTGCTGGGTGCTCAGTACTCAGGGTGCTGGGTGCTCAGTGCTCAGGGTGCTGGGTGATCAGTGCTCAGGGTGCTGGGTGCTCAGTGCTCAGGGTGCTGGGTGCTCAGTGCTCGGGGTGCTGGGTGCTCAGTACTCAGGGTGCTGGGTGCTCAGTGCTCGGGGTGCTCGGTGCTCAGTACGTTGGGTGCTCACAACTCAGGGTGCTGGGTGCTCAGTGCTCAGGGTGCTGGGTGCTCAGTACTCAGGGTGCTGGTTGCTCAGTACTCAGGGTGCTCAGTGCTTAGTACTCAGGGTGCTCAGTGCTCAGTACTCAGGGTGCTCAGTGCTCAGGGTGCTGGGTGCTCAGTCCTCAGGGTGCTGGGTGCTCAGTGCTCAGGGTGCTCGGTGCTCAGTGCTCAGGGTGCTGGGTGCTCAGTACTCAGGGTGCTGGGTGCTCAGTGCTCGGGGTGCTGGGTGCTCATTACTCAGGGTGCTGGGTGCTCAGTACTCAGGGTGCTGGGTGCTCAGTGCTCAGGGTGCTTGGTGCTCAGTACTCAGGGTGCTGGGTGCTCAGTGCTCAGGGTGCTGGCTGATCAGTGCTCAGGGTGCTGGGTGCTCAGTGCTCAGGGTGCTGGGTGCTCAGTGCTCAGGGTGCTGGGTGCTCAGTACTCAGGGTGCTGGGTGCTCAGTGCTTGGGGTGCTCGGTGCTCAGTACGTTGGGTGCTCACTACTCAGGGTGCTGGGTGCTCAGTGCTCAGGGTGCTGGGTGCTCAGTGCTCAGGGTGCTCGGTGCTCATTGCTCAGGGTCCTGGGTGCTCAGTACTCAGGGTGCTGGTTGCTCAGTACTCAGGGTGCTCAGTGCTCAGTACTCAGGGTGCTCAGTGCTCAGTACTCAGGGTGCTCAGTGCTCAGGGTGCTGGGTTCTCAGTCCTCAGGGTGCTGGGTGCTCAGTGCTCGGGGTGCTGGGTGCTCTGTACTCAGGGTGCTGGTTGCTCAGTACTCAGGGTGCTGGGTGCTCAATACTCAGGGTGCTCAGTGCTTGGTGTGCTGGGTGCTCAGTACTCCGGGTGCTGGGTGCTCAGTTCTCGGGGTGCTCGGTGCTCAGTACACAGTGATCAGGGTGCCCAGTGCTCAGTGCTCAGGGTGCTGGGTGCTCAGTGCTCAGGGTGCTGGGTGCTCAGTGCTCAGGGTGCTGGGTGCTCAGTACTCAGAGTGCTGGGTGCTCAGTGCTCGGGGTGCTGGGTGCTCAGTGCTCAGGGTGCTGGGTGCTCAGTACTCAGGGTGCTGGGTGCTCAGTACTAGGGGTGCTGGGTGCTCAGTACTCAGGGTGCTGTGTGCTCAGTACTCGGGTGCTGGGTGCTCAGTACTCAGGGTGCTGGGTGCTCAGTGCTTGGGGTGCTCGGTGCTCAGTACGTTGGGTGCTCACTACTCAGGGTGCTGGGTGCTCAGTGCTCAGGGTGCTGGGTGCTCAGTGCTCAGGGTGCTCGGTGCTCATTGCTTAGGGTCCTGGGTGCTCAGTACTCAGGGTGCTGGTTGCTCAGTACTCAGGGTGCTCAGTGCTCAGTACTCAGGGTGCTCAGTGCCCAGTACTCAGGGTGCTCAGTGCTCAGGGTGCTGGGTGCTCAGTCCTCAGGGTGCTGGGTGCTCAGTGCTCAGGGTGCTGGGTGCTCAGTACTCAGAGTGCTGGGTGCTCAGTGCTCGGGGTGCTGGGTGCTCAGTGCTCAGGGTGCTGGGTGCTCAGTACTCAGGGTGCTGGGTGCTCAGTACTAGGGGTGCTGGGTGCTCAGTACTCAGGGTGCTGTGTGCTCAGTACTCGGGTGCTGGGTGCTCAGTGCTCAGGGTGCTCGGTGCTCAGTACTCAGTGATCAGGGTGCTCAGTGCTCAGTGCTCAGGCTGCTGGGTGCTCAGTGCTCAGGGTGCTCGGTGCTCAGTACTCAGGGTGCTGGGTGCTCAGTGCTCGGGGTGCTCTGTGCTCAGTACGTTGGGTGCTCACTACTCAGGGTGCTGGGTGCTCAGTGCTCAGGGTGCTGGGTGCTCAGTGCTCAGGGTGCTGGGTGCTCAGTGCTCGGGGTGCTGGGTGCTCAGTGCTCAGGGTGCTGGGTTCTCAGTGCTCGGGGAGCTGGATGCTCAGTGCTCGGGGTGCTGGGTGCTAAGTACTCAGGGTGCTGGGTGCTCAGTACTCAGGGTGCTGGGTTCTCAGTACTCGGGTGCTGGGTGCTCAGTGCTCAGGGTGCTGGGTGCTCAGTGCTCGGGGTGCTGGGTGCTCAGTGCTCAGGGTGCTGGGTGCTCAGTGCTCGGGGTGCTGGGTGCTCAGTGCTCAGTACTCAGGGTGCTGGGTGCTCAGTGCTCGGGGTGCTGGGTGCTCAGTGATCAGTACTCAGGGTGCTGGGTGCTCAGTGCTCAGGGTGCTGGGAGCTCAGTGCTCAGGGTGCTGGATGCTCAGTCCTCAGGATGCTGGGTACTCAGTGCTCAGGGTGCTGGGTGCTCAGTGCTCATGGTGCTCACTGCTCAGTACTCGGGGTGCTGGGTGCTCAGTGCTCAGTGCTCGGGGTGCTGGGTGCTCATTCTCGGGGTCCTGGGTGCTCAGTGTTCGGGGTGCTGGGTGCTCAGTACTCAGGGTGCTGGGTGCTCAGTGCTCAGGGTGCTAGGTGCTCAGTACTCAGGGTGCTTGGTGCTCATTGCTCAGGGTGCTGGGTGCTCAGTACTCAGGGTGCTGGGAGCTCAGTGCTCAGGGTGATCGGTGCTCAGTACTCAGAGTGCTCAGTACTCAGGGTGCTGGGTGCTCAGTGCTCAGGGTGCTGGGTGCCCAGTCCTCAGGGTGCTCAGTGCTCAGGTTGCTGGGTGCTCAGTGCTCGGGGTGCTCGGTGCTCAGTACTCAGGGTGCTGAGTGCTCAGTACTAAGGGTGCTGGGTGCTCAGTACTCAGGGTGCTGGGTGCTCAGTGCTCAGGGTGCTGGGTGATCAGTGCTCAGGGTGCTGGGTGCTCAGTGCTCAGGGTGCTGGGTGCTCAGTGCTCGGGGTGCTGGGTGCTCAATACTCAGGGTGCTGGGTGCTCAGTGCTCGGGGTGCTCGGTGCTCAGTACGTTGGGTGCTCACAACTCAGGGTGCTGGGTGCTCAGTGCTCAGGGTGCTGGGTGCTCAGTACTCAGGGTGCTGGTTGCTCAGTACTCAGGGTGCTCAGTGCTCAGTACTCAGGGTGCTCAGTGCTCAGTACTCAGGGTGCTCAGTGCTCAGGGTGCTGGGTGCTCAGTCCTCAGGGTGCTGGGTGCTCAGTGCTCAGGGTGCTCGGTGCTCAGTGCTCAGGGTGCTGGGTGCTCAGTACTCAGGGTGCTGGGTGCTCAGTGCTCGGGGTGCTGGGTGCTCAGTACTCAGGGTGCTGGGTGCTCAGTACTCAGGGTGCTGGGTGCTCAGTGCTCAGGGTGCTGGCTGATCAGTGCTCAGGGTGCTGGGTGCTCAGTGCTCAGGGTGCTGGGTGCTCAGTGCTCGGGGTGCTGGGTGCTCAGTACTCAGGGTGCTGGGTGCTCAGTGCTTGGGGTGCTCGGTGCTCAGTACGTTGGGTGCTCACTACTCAGGGTGCTGGGTGCTCAGTGCTCAGGGTGCTGGGTGCTCAGTGCTCAGGGTGCTCGGTGCTCATTGCTCAGGGTCCTGGGTGCTCAGTACTCAGGGTGCTGGTTGCTCAGTACTCAGGGTGCTCAGTGCTCAGTACTCAGGGTGCACAGTGCCCAGTACTCAGGGTGCTCAGTGCTCAGGGTGCTGGGTGCTCAGTCCTCAGGGTGCTGGGTGCTCAGTGCTCGGGGTGCTGGGTGCTCAGTACTCAGGGTGCTGGTTGCTCAGTACTCAGGGTGCTGGCTGCTCAGTACTCAGGGTGCTGGGTGCTCAATACTCAGGGTGCTCAGTGCTTGGTGTGCTGGGTGCTCAGTACTCCGGGTGCTGGGTGCTCAGTTCTCGGGGTGCTCGGTGCTCAGTACTCAGTGATCAGGGTGCTCAGTGCTCAGTGCTCAGGGTGCTGGGTGCTCAGTGCTCAGGGTGCTGGGTGCTCAGTGCTCAGGGTGCTGGGTGCTCAGTACTCAGAGTGCTGGGTGCTCAGTGCTCGGGGTGCTGGGTGCTCAGTGCTCAGGGTGCTGGGTGCTCAGTACTCAGGGTGCTGGGTGCTCAGTACTAGGGGTGCTGGGTGCACAGTACTCAGGGTGCTGGGTGCTCAGTAGTCAGGGTGCTGTGTGCTCAGTACTCGGGTGCTGGGTGCTCAGTGCTCAGGGTGCTCGGTGCTCAGTACTCAGTGATCAGGGTGCTCAGTGCTCAGTGCTCAGGGTGCTGGGTGCTCAGTGCTCAGGGTGCTCGGTGCTCAGTACTCAGGGTGCTGGGTGCTCAGTGCTCGGGGTGCTCGGTACTCAGTACGTTGGGTGCTCACTACTCAGGGTGCTGGGTGCTCAGTGCTCAGGGTGCTGGGTGCTCAGTGCTCAGGGTGCTGGGTGCTCATTGCTCGGGGTGCTGGGTGCTCAGTGCTCAGGGTGCTGGGTTCTCAGTGCTCGGGGAGCTGGATGCTCAGTGCTCGGGGTGCTGGGTGCTCAGTACTCAGGGTGCTGGGTGCTCAGTACTCAGGGTGCTGGGTGCTCAGTACTCGGGTGCTGGGTGCTCAGTGCTCAGGGTGCTGGGTGCTCAGTGCTCGGGGTGCTGGGTGCTCAGTGCTCAGGGTGCTTGGTGCTCAGTGCTCGGGGTGCTGGGTGCTCAGTGCTCAGTACTCAGGGTGCTGGGTGCTCAGTGCTCGGGGTGCTGGGTGCTCAGTGATCAGTACTCAGGGTGCTGGGTGCTCAGTGCTCAGGGTGCTGGGTGCTCAATGCTCAGGGTGCTGGGTGCTCAGTCCTCAGGATGCTGGGTACTCAGTGCTCAGGGTGCTGGGTGCTCAGTACTCAGGGTGCTCAGTGCTCAGTACTCGGGGTGCTGGGTGCTCAGTGCTCATGGTGCTCACTGCTCAGTACTCGGGGTGCTGGGTGCTCAGTGCTCAGTGCTCGGGGTGCTGGGTGCTCATTCTCGGGGTGCTGGGTGCTCAGTGTTCGGGGTGCTGGGTGCTCAATACTCAGGGTGCTTGGTGCTCATTGCTCAGGGTGCTGGGTGCTCAGTACTCAGGGTGCTGGGAGCTCAGTGCTCAGGGTGATCGGTGCTCAGTACTCAGAGTGCTCAGTACTCATGGTGCTAGGTGCTCAGTACTCAGGGTGCTGAGTGCTCAGTACTCAGGGTGCTGGGTGCTCAGTACTCAGGGTGCTGGGTGCTCAGTGCTCAGGGTGCTGGGTGATCAGTGCTCAGGGTGCTGGGTGCTCAGTGCTAGGGGTGCTGGGTGCTCAGTACTCAGGGTGCTGGGTGCTCAGTGCTCGGGGTGCTCGGTGCTCAGTACGTTGGGTGCTCACAACTCAGGGTGCTGGGTGCTCAGTGCTCAGGGTGCTGGGTGCTCAGTACTCAGGGTGCTGGTTGCTCAGTACTCAGGGTGCTCAGTGCTCAGTACTCAGGGTGCTCAGTGCTCAGTACTCAGGGTGCTCAGTGCTCAGGGTGCTGGGTGCTCAGTCCTCAGGGTGCTGGGTGCTCAGTGCTCAGGGTGCTCGGTGCTCAGTGCTCAGGGTGCTGGGTGCTCAGTACTCAGGGTGCTGGGTGCTCAGTGCTCGGTGTGCTGGGTGCTCAGTACTCAGGGTGCTGGGTGCTCAGTACTCAGGGTGCTGGGTGCTCAGTGCTCAGGGTGCTGGCTGATCAGTCCTCAGGGTGCTGGGTGCTCAGTGCTCAGGGTGCTCGGTGCTCAGTGCTCAGGGTGCTGGGTGCTCAGTACTCAGGGTGCTGGGTGCTCAGTGCTCGGGGTGCTGGGTGCTCAGTGCTCAGGGTGCTGGGTTCTCAGTGCTCGGGGAGCTGGATGCTCAGTGCTCGGGGTGCTGGGTGCTCAGTACTCAGGGTGCTGGGTGCTCAGTACTCAGGGTGCTGGGTGCTCAGTACTCGGGTGCTGGGTGCTCAGTGCTCAGGGTGCTGGGTGCTCAGTGCTCGGGGTGCTGGGTGCTCAGTGCTCAGGGTGCTTGGTGCTCAGTGCTCGGGGTGCTGGGTGCTCAGTGCTCAGTACTCAGGGTGCTGGGTGCTCAGTGCTCGGGGTGCTGGGTGCTCAGTGATCAGTACTCAGGGTGCTGGGTGCTCAGTGCTCAGGGTGCTGGGTGCTCAGTGCTCAGGGTGCTGGGTGCTCAGTCCTCAGGATGCTGGGTACTCAGTGCTCAGGGTGCTGGGTGCTCAGTACTCAGGGTGCTCAGTGCTCAGTACTCGGGGTGCTGGGTGCTCAGTGCTCAGGGTGCTCACTGCTCAGTACTCGGGGTGCTGGGTGCTCAGTGCTCAGTGCTCGGGGTGCTGGGTGCTCATTCTCGGGGTGCTGGGTGCTCAGTGTTCGGGGTGCTGGGTGCTCAATACTCAGGGTGCTTGGTGCTCATTGCTCAGGGTGCTGGGTGCTCAGTACTCAGGGTGCTTGGTGCTCATTGCACAGGGTGCTGGGTGCTCAATACTCAGGGTGCTGGGAGCTCAGTGCTCAGGGTGATCGGTGCTCAGTACTCAGAGTGCTCAGTACTCATGGTGCTAGGTGCTCAGTACTCAGGGTGCTGAGTGCTCAGTACTCAGGGTGCTGGGTGCTCAGTACTCAGGGTGCTGGGTGCTCAGTGCTCAGGGTGCTGGGTGATCAGTGCTCAGGGTGCTGGGTGCTCAGTGCTAGGGGTGCTGGGTGCTCAGTACTCAGGGTGCTGGGTGCTCAGTGCTCGGGGTGCTCGGTGCTCAGTACGTTGGGTGCTCACAACTCAGGGTGCTGGGTGCTCAGTGCTCAGGGTGCTGGGTGCTCAGTACTCAGGGTGCTGGTTGCTCAGTACTCAGGGTGCTCAGTGCTCAGTACTCAGGGTGCTCAGTGCTCAGTACTCAGTGTGCTCAATGCTCAGGGTGCTGGGTGCTCAGTCCTCAGGGTGCTGGGTGCTCAGTGCTCAGGGTGCTCGGTGCTCAGTGCTCAGGGTGCTGGGTGCTCAGTACTCAGGGTGCTGGGTGCTCAGTGCTCGGGGTGCTGGGTGCTCAGTACTCAGGGTGCTGGGTGCTCAGTACTCAGGGTGCTGGGTGCTCAGTGCTCAGGGTGCTGGCTGATCAGTGCTCAGGGTGCTGGGTGCTCAGTGCTCAGGGTGCTGGGTGCTCAGTGCTTGGGGTGCTGGGTGCTCAGTACTCAGGGTGCTGGGTGCTCAGTGCTTGGGGTGCTCGGTGCTCAGTACGTTGGGTGCTCACTACTCAGGGTGCTGGGTGCTCAGTGCTCAGGGTGCTGGGTGCTCAGTGCTCAGGGTGCTCGGTGCTCATTGCTCAGGGTCCTGGGTGCTCAGTACTCAGGGTGCTCGTTGCTCAGTACTCAGGGTGCTCAGTGCTCAGTACTCAGGGTGCTCAGTGCTCAGTACTCAGGGTGCTCAGTGCTTAGGGTGCTGGGTGCTCAGTCCTCAGTGTGCTGGGTGCTCAGTACTCGGGGTGCTGGGTGCTCTGTACTCAGGGTGCTGGTTGCTCAGTACTCAGGGTGCTGGCTGCTCAGTACTCAGGGTGCTGGGTGCTCAATACTCAGGGTGCTCAGTGCTTGGTGTGCTGGGTGCTCAGTACTCCGGGTGCTGGGTGCTCAGTGCTCAGGGTGCTCGGTGCTCAGTACTCAGTGATCAGGGTGCTCAGTGCTCAGTGCTCAGGGTGCTGGGTGCTCAGTGCTCAGGGTGCTGGGTGCTCAGTGCTCAGGGTGCTGGGTGCTCAGTACTCAGAGTGCTGGGTGCTCAGTGCTCGGGGTGCTGGGTGCTCAGTGCTCAGGGTGCTGGGTGCTCAGTACTCAGGGTGCTGGGTGCTCAGTACTAGGCGTGCTGGGTGCTCAGTACTCAGGGTGCTGGGTGCTCAGTAGTCAGGGTGCTGTGTGCTCAGTACTCGGGTGCTGGGTGCTCAGTGCTCAGGGTGCTCGGTGCTCAGTACTCAGTGATCAGGGTGCTCAGTGCTCAGTGCTCAGGGTGCTGGGTGCTCAGTGCTCAGGGTGCTCGGTGCTCAGTACTCAGGGTGCTGGGTGCTCAGTCCTCGGGGTGCTCGGTGCTCAGTACGTTGGGTGCTCACTACTCAGGGTGCTGGGTGCTCAGTGCTCAGGGTGCTGGGTGCTCAGTGCTCAGGGTGCTGGGTGCTCAGTGCTCGGGGTGCTGGGAGCTCAGTGCTCAGGGTGCTGGGTTCTCAGTGCTCGGGGAGCTGGATGCTCAGTGCTCGGGGTGCTGGGTGCTCAGTACTCAGGGTGCTGGGTGCTCAGTACTCAGGGTGCTGGGTGCTCAGTACTCGGGTGCTGGGTGCTCAGTGCTCAGGGTGCTGGGTGCTCAGTGCTCGGGGTGCTGGGTGCTCAGTGCTCAGGGTGCTGGGTGCTCAGTGCTCGGGGTGCTGGGTGCTCAGTGCTCAGTACTCAGGGTGCTGGGTGCTCAGTGCTCGGGGTGCTGGGTGCTCACTGATCAGTACTCAGGGTGCTGGGTGCTCAGTGCTCAGGGTGCTGGGTGCTCAGTGCTCAGGGTGCTGGGTGCTCAGTCCTCAGGATGCTGGGTACTCAGTGCTCAGGGTGCTGGGTGCTCAGTACTCAGGGTGCTCACTGCTCAGTACTCGGGGTGCTGGGTGCTCAGTGCTCAGTGCTCGGGGTGCTGGGTGCTCATTCTCGGGGTGCTGGGTGCTCAGTGTTCGGGGTGCTGGGTGCTCAGTACTCAGGGTGCTGGGTGCTCAGTGCTCAGGGTGCTGGGTGCTCAGTACTCCGGGTGCTTGGTGCTCATTGCTCAGGGTGCTGGGTGCTCAGTACTCAGGGTGCTGGGAGCTCAGTGCTCAGGGTGATCGGTGCTCAGTACTCAGAGTGCTCAGTACTCATGGTGCTGGGTGCTCAGTACTCAGGGTGCTGGGTGCTCAGTGCTCAGGGTGCTGGGTGCTCAGTCCTCAGGGTGCTCAGTGCTCAGGTTGCTGGGTGCTCAGTGCTCTGGGTGCTCGGTGCTCAGTACTCAGGGTGCTGAGTGCTCAGTACTCAGGGTGCTGGGTGCTCAGTACTCAGGGTGCTGGGTGCTCAGTGCTCAGGGTGCTGGGTGATCAGTGCTCAGGGTGCTGGGTGCTCAGTGCTCAGGGTGCTGGGTGCTCAGTGCTCGGGGTGCTGGGTGCTCAGTACTCAGGGTGCTGGGTGCTCAGTGCTCGGGGTGCTCGGTGCTCAGTACGTTGGGTGCTCACAACTCAGGGTGCTGGGTGCTCAGTGCTCAGGGTGCTGGGTGCTCAGTACTCAGGGTGCTGGTTGCTCAGTACTCAGGGTGCTCAGTGCTCAGTACTCAGGGTGCTCAGTGCTCAGTACTCAGGGTGCTCAGTGCTCAGGGTGCTGAGTGCTCAGTCCTCAGGGTGCTGGGTGCTCAGTGCTCAGGGTGCTCGGTGCTCAGTGCTCACGGTGCTGGGTGCTCAGTACTCAGGGTGCTGGGTGCTCAGTGCTCGGTGTGCTGGGTGCTCAGTACTCAGGGTGCTGGGTGCTCAGTACTCAGGGTGCTGGGTGTCCGTGCTCAGGGTGCTTGCTGATCAGTGCTCAGGGTGCTGGGTGCTCAGTGCTCAGGGTGCTGGGTGCTCAGTGCTCGGGGTGCTGGGTGCTCAGTACTGAGGGTGCTGGGTGCTCAGTGCTTGGGGTGCTCGGTGCTCAGTACGTTGGGTGCTCACTACTCAGGGTGCTGGGTGCTCAGTGCTCACGGTGCTGGGTGCTCAGTGCTCAGGGTGCTCGGTGCTCATTGCTCAGGGTCCTGGGTGCTCAGTACTCAGGGTGCTGGTTGCTCAGTACTCAGGGTGCTCAGTGCTCAGTACTCTGGGTGCTCAGTGCTCAGTACTCAGGGTGCTCAGTGCTCAGGGTGCTGGGTGCTCAGTCCTCAGGGTGCTGGGTGCTCAGTGCTCGGGGTGCTGGGTGCTCAATACTCAGGGTGCTCAGTGCTTGGGGTGCTGGGTGCTCAGTACTCCGTGTGCTGTGTGCTCAGGTCTCGGGGTGCTCGGTGCTCAGTACTCAGTGATCAGGGTGCTCAGTGCTCAGTGCTCAGGGTGCTGGGTTCTCAGTGCTCAGGGTGCTGGGTGCTCAGTGCTCAGGGTGCTGGGTGCTCAGTACTCAGGGTGCTGGGTGCTCAGTGCTCGGGGTGCTGGGTGCTCAGTGCTCATTGTGCTGGGTGCTCAGTACTCAGGGTGCTGGGTGCTCAGTGCTCGGGGTGCTGGGTGCTCAGTACTCAGGGTGCTGGGTGCTCAGTACTCAGGGTGCTGTGTGCTCAGTACTCGAGTGCTGGGTGCTCAGTGCTCAGGGTGCTGGGTGCTCAGTGCTCGGGGTGCTGGGTGCTCAGTGCTCAGTACTCAGGGTGCTGGGTGCTCAGTGCTCGGGGTGCTGGGTGCTCAGTGCTCAGTACTCAGGGTGCTGGGTGCTCAGTGCTCAGGGTGCTGGGTGCTCAGTACTCAGGGTGCTGGGTGCTCAGTGCTCAGGGTGCTGGGTGCTCAGTACTCAGGGTGCTGGGTGCTCAGTGCTCAGGGTGCTCGGTGCTCATTGCTCAGGGTCCTGGGTGCTCAGTACTCAGGGTGCTGGTTGCTCAGTACTCAGGGTGCTCAGTGCACAGTACTCAGGGTGCTCAGTGCTCAGTACTCAGGGTGCTCAGTGCTCAGGGTGCTGGGTGCTCAGTCCTCAGGGTGCTGGGTGCTCAGTACTCGGGGTGCTGGGTGCTCTGTACTCAGGGTGCTGGTTGCTCAGTACTCAGGGTGCTGGCTGCTCAGTACTCAGGGTGCTGGGTGCTCAATACTCAGGGTGCTCAGTGCTTGGTGTGCTGGGTGCAAAGTACTCCGGGTGCTGGGTGCTCAGTTCTCGGGGTGCTCGGTGCTCAGTACTCAGTGATCAGGGTGCTCAGTGCTCAGTGCTCAGGGTGCTGGGTGCTCAGTGCTCAGGGTGCTGGGTGCTCAGTGCTCAGGGTGCTGGGTGCTCAGTACTCAGAGTGCTGGGTGCTCAGTGCTCGGGGTGCTGGGTGCTCAGTGCTCAGGGTGCTGGGTGCTCAGTACTCAGGGTGCTGGGTGCTCAGTACTAGGGGTGCTGGGTGCTCAGTACTCAGGGTGCTGGGTGCTCAGTAGTCAGGGTGCTGTGTGCTCAGTACTCGGGTGCTGGGTGCTCAGTGTTCAGGGTGCTCGGAGCTCAGTACTCAGTGATCAGGGTGCTCAGTGCTCAGTGCTCAGGGTGCTGGGTGCTCAGTGCTCAGGGTGCTCGGTGCTCAGTACTCAGGGTGCTGGGTGCTCAGTGCTCGGGGTGCTCGGTGCTCAGTACGTTGGGTGCTCACTACTCAGGGTGCTGGGTGCTCAGTGCTCAGGGTGCTGGGTGCTCAGTGCTCAGGGTGCTGGGTGCTCAGGGCTCGGGGTGCTGGGTGCTCAGTGCTCAGGGTGCTGGGTTCTCAGTGCTCGGGGAGCTGGATGCTCAGTGCTCGGGGTGCTGGGTGCTCAGTACTCAGGGTGCTGGGTGCTCAGTACTCAGGGTGCTGGGTGCTCAGTACTCGGGTGCTGGGTGCTCAGTGCTCAGGGTGCTGGGTGCTCAGTGCTCGGGGTGCTGGGTGCTCAGTGCTCAGGGTGCTGGGTGCTCAGTGCTCGGGGTGCTGGGTGCTCAGTGCTCAGTACTCAGGGTGCTGGGTGCTCAGTGCTCGGGGTGCTGGGTGCTCAGTGATCAGTACTCAGGGTGCTGGGTGCTCAGTGCTCAGGGTGCTGGGTGCTCAGTGCTCAGGGTGCTGGGTGCTCAGTCCTCAGGATGCTGGGTACTCAGTGCTCAGGGTGCTGAGTGCTCAGTACTCAGGGTGCTCAGTGCTCAGTACTCGGGGAGCTGGGTGCTCAGTGCTCAGGGTGCTCTCTGCTCAGTACTCGGGGTGCTGGGTGCTCAGTGCTCAGTGCTCGGGGCGCTGGGTGCTCATTCTCGGGGTGCTGGGTGCTCAGTGTTCGGGGTGCTGGGTGCTCAGTACTCAGGGTGCTGGGTGCTCAGTGCTCAGGGTGCTGGGTGCTCAGTACTCCGGGTGCTTGGTGCTCATTGCTCAGGGTGCTGGGTGCTCAGTACTCAGGGTGCTGGGAGCTCAGTGCTCAGGGTGATCGGTGCTCAGTACTCAGAGTGCTCAGTACTCATGGTGCTGGGTGCTCAGTACTCAGGGTGCTGGGTGCTCAGTGCTCAGGGTGCTGGGTGCTCAGTCCTCAGGGTGCTCAGTGCTCAGGTTGCTGGGTGCTCAGTGCTCTGGGTGCTCGGTGCTCAGTACTCAGGGTGCTGAGTGCTCAGTACTCAGGGTGCTGGGTGCTCAGTACTCAGGGTGCTGGGTGCTCAGTGCTCAGGGTCCTGGGTGATCAGTGCTCAGGGTGCTGGGTGCTCAGTGCTCAGGGTGCTGGGTGCTCAGTGCTCAGGGTGCTGGGTGCTCAGTGCTCGGGGTGCTCGGTGCTCAGTACGTTGGGTGCTCACAACTCAGGGTGCTGGGTGCTCAGTGCTCAGGGTGCTGGGTGCTCAGTACTCAGGGTGCTGGTTGCTCAGTACTCAGGGTGCTCAGTGCTCAGTACTCAGGGTGCTCAGTGCTCAGTACTCAGGGTGCTCAGTGCTCAGGGTGCTGGGTGCTCAGTCCTCAGGGTGCTGGGTGCTCAGTGCTCAGGGTGCTCGGTGCTCAGTGCTCAGGGTGCTGGGTGCTCAGTACTCAGGGTGCTGGGTGCTCAGTGCTCGGGGTGCTGGGTGCTCAGTACTCAGGGTGCTGGGTGCTCAGTACTCAGGGTGCTGGGTGCTCAGTGCTCAGGGTGCTGGCTGATCAGTGCTCAGGGTGCTGGGTGCTCAGTGCTCAGGGTGCTGGGTGCTCAGTGCTCGGGGTGCTGGGTGCTCAGTAATGAGGGTGCTGGGTGCTCAGTGCTTGGGGTGCTCGGTGCTCATTGCTTAGGGTCCTGGATGCTCAGTACTCAGGGTGCTGGTTGCTCAGTACTCAGGGTGCTCAGTGCTCAGTACTCAGGGTGCTCAGTGCTCAGTATTCAGGGTGCTCAGTGCTCAGGGTGCTGGGTGCTCAGTCCTCAGGGTGCTGGGTGCTCAGTGCTCGGGGTGCTGGGTGCTCTGTACTCAGGGTGCTGGTTGCTCAGTACTCAGGGTGCTGGCTGCTCAGTACTCAGGGTGCTGGGTGCTCAATACTCAGGGTGCTCAGTGCTTGGGGTGCTGGGTGCTCAGTACTCCGGGTGCTGTGTGCTCAGGTCTCGGGGTGCTCGGTGCTCAGTACTCAGTGATCAGGGTGCTCAGTGCTCAGTGCTCAGGGTGCTGGGTTCTCAGTGCTCAGGGTGCTGGGTGCTCAGTGCTCAGGGTGCTGGGTGCTCAGTACTCAGGGTGCTGGGTGTTCAGTGCTCGGGGTGCTGGGTGCTCAGTGCTCATTGTGCTGGGTGCTCAGTACTCAGGGTGCTGGGTGCTCAGTGCTCGGGGTGCTGGGTGCTCAGTACTCAGGGTGCTGGGTGCTCAGTACTCAGGGTGCTGTGTGCTCAGTACTCGGGTGCTGGGTGCTCAGTGCTCAGGGTGCTGGGTGCTCAGTGCTCGGGGTGCTGGGTGCTCATTGCTCAGTACTCAGGGTGCTGGGTGCTCATTGCTCGGGGTGCTGGGTGCTCAGTGCTCAGTACTCAGGGTGCTGGGTGCTCAGTGCTCAGGGTGCTGGGTGCTCAGTGCTCAGGGTGCTGGGTGCTCAGTGCTTAGGGTGCTGGGTACTCAGTACTCAGTACTCAGGGTGCTGCGTGCTCAGTGCTCGGGGTGCTGGATGCTCAGTACTCAGGGTGCTGGGTGCTCAGTAGTCAGGGTGCTGTGTGCTCAGTACTCGGGTGCTGGGTGCTCAGTGCTCAGGGTGCTCGGTGCTCAGTACTCAGTGATCAGGGTGCTCAGTGCTCAGTGCTCAGGGTGCTGGGTGCTCAGTGCTCAGGGTGCTCGGTGCTCAGTACTCAGGGTGCTGGGTGCTCAGTGCTCGGGGTGCTCGGTGCTCAGTACGTTGGGTGCACACTACTCAGGGTGCTGGGTGCTCAGTGCTCAGGGTGCTGGGTGCTCAGTGCTCAGGGTGCTGGGTGCTCAGTGCTCGGGGTGCTGGGTGCTCAGTGCTCAGGGTGCTGGGTTCTCAGTGCTCGGGGAGCTGGATGCTCAGTGCTCGGGGTGCTGGGTGCTCAGTACTCAGGGTGCTGGGTGCTCAGTACTCAGGGTGCTGGGTGCTCAGTACTCGGGTGCTGGGTGCTCAGTGCTCAGGGTGCTGGGTGCTCAGTGCTCGGGGTGCTGGGTGCTCAGTGCTCAGGGTGCTGGGTGCTCAGTGCTCGGGGTGCTGGGTGCTCTGTGCTCAGTACTCAGGGTGCTGGGTGCTCAGTGCTCGGGGTGCTGGGTGCTCAGTGATCAGTACTCAGGGTGCTGGGTGCTCAGTGCTCAGGGTGCTGGGTGCTCAGTGCTCAGGGTGCTGGGTGCTCAGTCCTCAGGATGCTGGGTACTCAGTGCTCAGGGTGCTGGGTGCTCAGTACTCAGGGTGCTCAGTGCTCAGTACTCGGGGTGCTGGGTGCTCAGTGCTCAGGGTGCTCACTGCTCTGTACTCGGGGTGCTGGGTGCTCAGTGCTCAGTGCTCGGGGTGCTGGGTGCTCATTCTCGGGGTGCTGGGTGCTCAGTGTTCGGGGTGCTGGGTGCTCAGTACTCAGGGTGCTGGGTGCTCAGTGCTCAGGGTGCTGGATGCTCAGTGCTCAGTACTCAGGGTGCTGGGTGCTCAGTGCTCAGGGTGCTGTGTGCTCAGTGCTCAGGGTGCTGGGTGCTCAGTGCTCAGGGTGCTGGGTACTCAGTGCTCAGGGTGCTGGGTGCTCAGTACTCAGGGTGCTGGGTGCTCAGTGCTCGGGGTGCTATGTGCTCAGTGCTCGCGGTGCTGGGTGCTCAGTGCTCAGGGTGCTCGGTGCTCAGTGCTCAGGGTGCTGGGTGCTCAGTACTCAGGGTGCTGGGTGCTCAGTGCTCGGGGTGCTGGGTGCTCAGTACTCAGGGTGCTGGGTGCTCAGTACTCAGGGTGCTGGGTGCTCAGTGCTCAGGGTGCTGGCTGATCAGTGCTCAGGGTGCTGGGTGCTCAGTGCTCAGGGTGCTGGGTGCTCAGTGCTCGGGGTGCTGGGTGCTCAGTGCTCAGGGTGCTGGGTGCTCAGTGCTTGGGGTGCTCGGTGCTCAGTATGTTGGGTGCTCACTACTCAGGGTGCTGGGTGCTCAGTGCTCAGGGTGCTGGGTGCTCAGTGCTCAGGGTGCTCGGTGCTCATTGCTCAGGGTCCTGGGTGCTCAGTACTCAGGGTGCTGGTTGCTCAGTGCTTGGGGTGCTCGGTGCTCAGTATGTTGGGTGCTCACTACTCAGGGTGCTCAGTGCTCAGTACTCAGGGTGCTCAGTGCTCAGTACTCAGGGTGCTCAGTGCTCAGGGTGCTGGGTGCTCAGTCCTCAGGGTGCTGGCTGCTCAGTACTCAGGGTGCTGGGTGCTCAGTGCTCGGGGTGCTGGGTGCTCAGTACTCAGGGTGCTGGTTGCTCAGTACTCAGGGTGCTCAGTGCTCAGTACTCAGGGTGCTCAGTGCTCAGTACTCAGGGTGCTCAGTGCTCAGGGTGCTGGGTGCTCAGTCCTCAGGGTGCTGGCTGCTCAGTACTCAGGGTGCTGGGTGCTCAATACTCAGGGTGCTCAGTGCTTGGGGTGCTGGGTGCTCAGTACTCCGGGTGCTGTGTGCTCAGTTCTCGGGGTGCTCGGTGCTCAGTACTCAGAGATCAGGGTGCTCAGTGCTCAGTGCTCAGGGTGCTGGGTGCTCAGTGCTCAGGGTGCTGGGTGCTCAGTGCTCAGGGTGCTGGGTGCTCAGTACTCGGGTGCTGGGTGCTCAGGGTGCTGGGTGCTCAGTGCTCGGGGTGCTGGGTGCTCAGTGCTCAGTACTCAGGGTGCTGGGTGCTCAGTGCTCGGGGTGCTGGGTGCTCAGTGCTCAGTACTCAGGGTGCTGGGTGCTCAGTGCTCAGGGTGCTGGGTGCTCAGTGCTCAGGGTGTTGGGTGCTCAGTGCTCAGGGTGCTGGGTACTCAGTGCTCAGGGTGCTGCGTGCTCAGTACTCAGGGTGCTCAGTGCTCAGTACTCGGGGTGCTGGGTGCTCAGTGCTCAGTACTCAGGGTGCTGGGTGCTCAGTGCTCAGGGTGCTGGGTGCTCAGTGCTCAGGGCGCTCGGTGCTCAGTGCTCAGGGTGCTGGGTACTCAGTGCTCAGGGTGCTCGGTGCTCAGTGCTCAGGGTGCTCAGTGCTCGGGGTGCTCGGAGCTCAGTACTCAGGGTGCTGGGTGCTCAGTGCTCGGGGTGCTCGGTGCTCAGTACTCAGGGTGCTGGGTGCTCACTGCTCGGGGTGCTGGGTGGTCAGTGCTCAGTACTCAGGGTGCTGGGTGCTCAGTGCTCAGGGTGCTGTGTGCTCAGTGCTCAGGGTGCTGGGTGCTCAGTGCTCAGGGTGCTGGGTACACAGTGCTCAGGGTGCTGGGTGCTCAGTACTCAGGGTGCTGGGTGCTCAGTACTCAGGGTGCTGGGTGCTCAGTGCTCGGGGTGCTATGTGCTCAGTGCTCGCGGTGGTGGGTGCTCAGTGCTCAGGGTGCTCGGTGCTCAGTGCTCAGGGTGCTGGGTGCTCAGTACTCCGGGTGCTGGGTGCTCAGTGCTCGGGGTGCTAAGTGCTCAGTACTCAGTGTCCTGGGTGCTCAGTACTCAGGGTGCTGGGTGCTCAGTGCTCAGGGTGCTGGCTGATCAGTGCTCAGGGTGCTGGGTGCTCAGTGCTCAGGGTGCTGGGTGCTCAGTGCTCGGGGTGCTGGGTGCTCAGTACTCAGGGTGCTGGGTGCTCAGTGCTTGGGATGCTCGGTGCTCAGTACGTTGGGTGCTCACTACTCAGGGTGCTGGGTGCTCAGTGCTCAGGGTGCTGGGTGCTCAGTGCTCAGGGTGCTCGGTGCTCATTGCTCAGGGTCCTGGGTGCTCAGTACTCATTGTGCTGGTTGCTCAGTACTCAGGGTGCTCAGTGCTCAGTACTCAGGGTGCTCAGTGCTCAGTACTCAGGGTGCTCATTGCTCAGGGTGCTGGGTGCACAGTCCTCATGGTGCTGGGTGCTCAGTGCTCGTGGTGCTGGGTGCTCTGTACTCAGGGTGCTGGTTGCTCAGTACTCAGGGTGCTGGCTGCTCAGTACTCAGGGTGCTGGGTGCTCAATACTCAGGGTGCTCAGTGCTTGGGGTGCTGGGTGCTCAGTACTCCGGGTGCTGTGTGCTCAGTTCTCGGGGTGCTCGGTGCTCAGTACTCAGTGATCAGGGTGCTCAGTGCTCAGTGCTCAGGGTGCTGGGTGCTCAGTCCTCAGGATGCTGGGTGCTCAGTGCTCAGGGTGCTGGGTGCTCAGTCCTCAGGATGCTGGGTACTCAGTGCTCAGGGTGCTGGGTGCTCAGTACTCAGGGTGCTCAGTGCTCAGTACTCGGGTGCTGGGTGCTCAGTGCTCAGGGTGCTCGGTGCTCAGTACTCAGTGATCAGGGTGCTCTGTGCTCAGTGCTCAGGGTGCTGGGTGCTCAGTGCTCAGGGTGCTGGGTGCTCAGTACTCAGGGTGCTGGGTGTTCAGTGCTCGGGGTGCTGGGTGCTCAGTGCTCATTGTGCTGGGTGCTCAGTACTCAGGGTGCTGGGTGCTCAGTGCTCGGGGTGCTGGGTGCTCAGTACTCAGGGTGCTGGGTGCTCAGTACTCAGGGTGCTGTGTGCTCAGTACTCGGGTGCTGGGTGCTCAGTGCTCAGGGTGCTGGGTGCTCAGTGCTCGGGGTGCTGGGTGCTCAGTGCTCAGGGTGCTTGGTGCTCAGTGCTCGGGGTGCTGGGTGCTCAGTGCTCAGTACTCAGGGTGCTGGGTGCTCAGTGCTCGGGGTGCTGGGTGCTCAGTGATCAGTACTCAGGGTGCTGGGTGCTCAGTGCTCAGGGTGCTGGGTGCTCAGTGCTCAGGGTGCTGGGTGCTCAGTCCTCAGGATGCTGGGTGCTCAGTGCTCAGGGTGCTGGGTGCTCAGTCCTCAGGATGCTGGGTACTCAGTGCTCAGGGTGCTGGGTGCTCAGTACTCAGGGTGCTCAGTGCTCAGTACTCGGGTGCTGGGTGCTCAGTGCTCAGGGTGCTCGGTGCTCAGTACTCAGTGATCAGGGTGCTCTGTGCTCAGTGCTCAGGGTGCTGGGTGCTCAGTGCTCAGGGTGCTCGGTGCTCAGTACTCAGGGTGCTGGGTGCTCAGTGCTCGGGGTGCTCGGTACTCAGTACGTTGGGTGCTCACTACTCAGGGTGCTGGGTGCTCAGTGCTCAGGGTGCTGGGTGCTCAGTGCTCAGGGTGCTGGGTGCTCAGTGCTCGGGGTGCTGGGTGCTCAGTGCTCAGGGTGCTGGGTTCTCAGTGCTCGGGGAGCTGGATGCTCAGTGCTCGGGGTGCTGGGTGCTCAGTACTCAGGGTGCTGGGTGCTCAGTACTCAGGGTGCTGGGTGCTCAGTACTCGGGTGCTGGGTGCTCAGTGCTCAGGGTGCTGGGTGCTCAGTGCTCGGGGTGCTGGGTGCTCAGTGCTCAGGGTGCTTGGTGCTCAGTGCTCGGGGTGCTGGGTGCTCAGTGCTCAGTACTCAGGGTGCTGGGTGCTCAGTGCTCGGGGTGCTGGGTGCTCAGTGATCAGTACTCAGGGTGCTGGGTGCTCAGTGCTCAGGGTGCTGGGTGCTCAGTGCTCAGGGTGCTGGGTGCTCAGTCCTCAGGATGCTGGGTACTCAGTGCTCAGGGTGCTGGGTGCTCAGTACTCAGGGTGCTCAGTGCTCAGTACTCGGGGTGCTGGGTGCTCAGTGCTCAGGGTGCTCACTGCTCAGTACTCGGGGTGCTGGGTGCTCAGTGCTCAGTGCTCGGGGTGCTGGGTGCTCATTCTCGGGGTGCTGGGTGCTCAGTGTTCGGGGTGCTGGGTGCTCAATACTCAGGGTGCTTGGTGCTCATTGCTCAGGGTGCTGGGTGCTCAGTACTCAGGGTGCTTGGTGCTCATTGCACAGGGTGCTGGGTTCTCAATACTCAGGGTGCTGGGAGCTCAGTGCTCAGGGTGATCGGTGCTCAGTACTCAGAGTGCTCAGTACTCATGGTGCTAGGTGCTCAGTACTCAGGGTGCTGAGTGCTCAGTACTCAGGGTGCTGGGTGCTCAGTACTCAGGGTGCTGGGTGCTCAGTGCTCAGGGTGCTGGGTGATCAGTGCTCAGGGTGCTGGGTGCTCAGTGCTAGGGGTGCTGGGTGCTCAGTACTCAGGGTGCTGGGTGCTCAGTGCTCGGGGTGCTCGGTGCTCAGTACGTTGGGTGCTCACAACTCAGGGTGCTGGGTGCTCAGTGCTCAGGGTGCTGGGTGCTCAGTACTCAGGGTGCTGGTTGCTCAGTACTCAGGGTGCTCAGTGCTCAGTACTCAGGGTGCTCAGTGCTCAGTACTCAGTGTGCTCAATGCTCAGGGTGCTGGGTGCTCAGTCCTCAGGGTGCTGGGTGCTCAGTGCTCAGGGTGCTCGGTGCTCAGTGCTCAGGGTGCTGGGTGCTCAGTACTCAGGGTGCTGGGTGCTCAGTGCTCGGGGTGCTGGGTGCTCAGTACTCAGGGTGCTGGGTGCTCAGTACTCAGGGTGCTGGGTGCTCAGTGCTCAGGGTGCTGGCTGATCAGTGCTCAGGGTGCTGGGTGCTCAGTGCTCAGGGTGCTGGGTGCTCAGTGCTCGGGGTGCTGGGTGCTCAGTACTCAGGGTGCTGGGTGCTCAGTGCTTGGGGTGCTCGGTGCTCAGTACGTTGGGTGCTCACTACTCAGGGTGCTGGGTGCTCAGTGCTCAGGGTGCTGGGTGCTCAGTGCTCAGGGTGCTCGGTGCTCATTGCTCAGGGTCCTGGGTGCTCAGTACTCAGGGTGCTCGTTGCTCAGTACTCAGGGTGCTCAGTGCTCAGTACTCAGGGTGCTCAGTGCTCAGTACTCAGGGTGCTCAGTGCTTAGGGTGCTGGGTGCTCAGTCCTCAGTGTGCTGGGTGCTCAGTACTCGGGGTGCTGGGTGCTCTGTACTCAGGGTGCTGGTTGCTCAGTACTCAGGGTGCTGGCTGCTCAGTACTCAGGGTGCTGGGTGCTCAATACTCAGGGTGCTCAGTGCTTGGTGTGCTGGGTGCTCAGTACTCCGGGTGCTGGGTGCTCAGTGCTCAGGGTGCTCGGTGCTCAGTACTCAGTGATCAGGGTGCTCAGTGCTCAGTGCTCAGGGTGCTGGGTGCTCAGTGCTCAGGGTGCTGGGTGCTCAGTGCTCAGGGTGCTGGGTGCTCAGTACTCAGAGTGCTGGGTGCTCAGTGCTCGGGGTGCTGGGTGCTCAGTGCTCAGGGTGCTGGGTGCTCAGTACTCAGGGTGCTGGGTGCTCAGTACTAGGCGTGCTGGGTGCTCAGTACTCAGGGTGCTGGGTGCTCAGTAGTCAGGGTGCTGTGTGCTCAGTACTCGGGTGCTGGGTGCTCAGTGCTCAGGGTGCTCGGTGCTCAGTACTCAGTGATCAGGGTGCTCAGTGCTCAGTGCTCAGGGTGCTGGGTGCTCAGTGCTCAGGGTGCTCGGTGCTCAGTACTCAGGGTGCTGGGTGCTCAGTCCTCGGGGTGCTCGGTGCTCAGTACGTTGGGTGCTCACTACTCAGGGTGCTGGGTGCTCAGTGCTCAGGGTGCTGGGTGCTCAGTGCTCAGGGTGCTGGGTGCTCAGTGCTCGGGGTGCTGGGAGCTCAGTGCTCAGGGTGCTGGGTTATCAGTGCTCGGGGAGCTGGATGCTCAGTGCTCGGGGTGCTGGGTGCTCAGTACTCAGGGTGCTGGGTGCTCAGTACTCAGGGTGCTGGGTGCTCAGTACTCGGGTGCTGGGTGCTCAGTGCTCAGGGTGCTGGGTGCTCAGTGCTCGGGGTGCTGGGTGCTCAGTGCTCAGGGTGCTGGGTGCTCAGTGCTCGGGGTGCTGGGTGCTCAGTGCTCAGTACTCAGGGTGCTGGGTGCTCAGTGCTCGGGGTGCTGGGTGCTCACTGATCAGTACTCAGGGTGCTGGGTGCTCAGTGCTCAGGGTGCTGGGTGCTCAGTGCTCAGGGTGCTGGGTGCTCAGTCCTCAGGATGCTGGGTACTCAGTGCTCAGGGTGCTGGGTGCTCAGTACTCAGGGTGCTCACTGCTCAGTACTCGGGGTGCTGGGTGCTCAGTGCTCAGTGCTCGGGGTGCTGGGTGCTCATTCTCGGGGTGCTGGGTGCTCAGTGTTCGGGGTGCTGGGTGCTCAGTACTCAGGGTGCTGGGTGCTCAGTGCTCAGGGTGCTGGGTGCTCAGTACTCCGGGTGCTTGGTGCTCATTGCTCAGGGTGCTGGGTGCTCAGTACTCAGGGTGCTGGGAGCTCAGTGCTCAGGGTGATCGGTGCTCAGTACTTAGAGTGCTCAGTACTCATGGTGCTGGGTGCTCAGTACTCAGGGTGCTGGGTGCTCAGTGCTCAGGGTGCTGGGTGCTCAGTCCTCAGGGTGCTCAGTGCTCAGGTTGCTGGGTGCTCAGTGCTCTGGGTGCTCGGTGCTCAGTACTCAGGGTGCTGAGTGCTCAGTACTCAGGGTGCTGGGTGCTCAGTACTCAGGGTGCTGGGTGCTCAGTGCTCAGGGTGCTGGGTGATCAGTGCTCAGGGTGCTGGGTGCTCAGTGCTCAGGGTGCTGGGTGCTCAGTGCTCGGGGTGCTGGGTGCTCAGTACTCAGGGTGCTGGGTGCTCAGTGCTCGGGGTGCTCGGTGCTCAGTACGTTGGGTGCTCACAACTCAGGGTGCTGGGTGCTCAGTGCTCAGGGTGCTGGGTGCTCAGTACTCAGGGTGCTGGTTGCTCAGTACTCAGGGTGCTCAGTGCTCAGTACTCAGGGTGCTCAGTGCTCAGTACTCAGGGTGCTCAGTGCTCAGGGTGCTGAGTGCTCAGTCCTCAGGGTGCTGGGTGCTCAGTGCTCAGGGTGCTCGGTGCTCAGTGCTCACGGTGCTGGGTGCTCAGTACTCAGGGTGCTGGGTGCTCAGTGCTCGGTGTGCTGGGTGCTCAGTACTCAGGGTGCTGGGTGCTCAGTACTCAGGGTGCTGGGTGTCCGTGCTCAGGGTGCTTGCTGATCAGTGCTCAGGGTGCTGGGTGCTCAGTGCTCAGGGTGCTGGGTGCTCAGTGCTCGGGGTGCTGGGTGCTCAGTACTGAGGGTGCTGGGTGCTCAGTGCTTGGGGTGCTCGGTGCTCAGTACGTTGGGTGCTCACTACTCAGGGTGCTGGGTGCTCAGTGCTCACGGTGCTGGGTGCTCAGTGCTCAGGGTGCTCGGTGCTCATTGCTCAGGGTCCTGGGTGCTCAGTACTCAGGGTGCTGGTTGCTCAGTACTCAGGGTGCTCAGTGCTCAGTACTCAGGGTGCTCAGTGCTCAGTACTCAGGGTGCTCAGTGCTCAGGGTGCTGGGTGCTCAGTCCTCAGGGTGCTGGGTGCTCAGTGCTCGGGGTGCTGGGTGATCTGTACTCAGGGTGCTGGTTGCTCAGTACTCAGGGTGCTGGCTGCTCAGTACTCAGGGTGCTGGGTGCTCAATACTCAGGGTGCTCAGTGCTTGGGGTGCTGGGTGCTCAGTACTCCGTGTGCTGTGTGCTCAGGTCTCGGGGTGCTCGGTGCTCAGTACTCAGTGATCAGGGTGCTCAGTTCTCAGTGCTCAGGGTGCTGGGTTCTCAGTGCTCAGGGTGCTGGGTGCTCAGTGCTCAGGGTGCTGGGTGCTCAGTACTCAGGGTGCTGGGTGCTCAGTGCTCGGGGTGCTGGGTGCTCAGTGCTCATTGTGCTGGGTGCTCAGTACTCAGGGTGCTGGGTGCTCAGTGCTCGGGGTGCTGGGTGCTCAGTACTCAGGGTGCTGGGTGCTCAGTACTCAGGGTGCTGTGTGCTCAGTACTCGGGTGCTGGGTGCTCAGTGCTCAGGGTGCTGGGTGCTCAGTGCTCGGGGTGCTGGGTGCTCAGTGCTCAGTACTCAGGGTGCTGGGTGCTCAGTGCTCGGGGTGCTGGGTGCTCAGTGCTCAGTACTCAGGGTGCTGGGTGCTCAGTGCTCAGGGTGCTGGGTGCTCAGTACTCAGGGTGCTGGGTGCTCAGTGCTCAGGGTGCTGGGTGCTCAGTACTCAGGGTGCTGGGTGCTCAGTGCTCAGGGTGCTCGGTGCTCATTGCTCAGGGTCCTGGGTGCTCAGTACTCAGGGTGCTGGTTGCTCAGTACTCAGGGTGCTCAGTGCACAGTACTCAGGGTGCTCAGTGCTCAGTACTCAGGGTGCTCAGTGCTCAGGGTGCTGGGTGCTCAGTCCTCAGGGTGCTGGGTGCTCAGTACTCGGGGTGCTGGGTGCTCTGTACTCAGGGTGCTGGTTGCTCAGTACTCAGGGTGCTGGCTGCTCAGTACTCAGGGTGCTGGGTGCTCAATACTCAGGGTGCTCAGTGCTTGGTGTGCTGGGTGCTCAGTGCTCAGGGTGCTCAGTGCTCAGTGCTCAGGGTGCTGGGTGCTCAGTGCTCAGGGTGCTGGGTGCTCAGTGCTCAGGGTGCTGGGTGCTCAGTACTCAGAGTGCTGGGTGCTCAGTGCTCGGGGTGCTGGGTGCTCAGTGCTCAGGGTGCTGGGTGCTCAGTACTCAGGGTGCTGGGTGCTCAGTACTAGGGGTGCTGGGTGCTCAGTACTCAGGGTGCTGGGTGCTCAGTAGTCAGGGTGCTGTGTGCTCAGTACTCGGGTGCTGGGTGCTCAGTGCTCAGGGTGCTCGGAGCTCAGTACTCAGTGATCAGGGTGCTCAGTGCTCAGTGCTCAGGGTGCTGGGTGCTCAGTGCTCAGGGTGCTCGGTGCTCAGTACTCAGGGTGCTGGGTGCTCAGTGCTCGGGGTGCTCGGTGCTCAGTACGTTGGGTGCTCACTACTCAGGGTGCTGGGTGCTCAGTGCTCAGGGTGCTGGGTGCTCAGTGCTCAGGGTGCTGGGTGCTCAGTGCTCGGGGTGCTGGGTGCTCAGTGCTCAGGGTGCTGGGTTCTCAGTGCTCGGGGAGCTGGATGCTCAGTGCTCGGGGTGCTGGGTGCTCAGTACTCAGGGTGCTGGGTGCTCAGTACTCAGGGTGCTGGGTGCTCAGTACTCGGGTGCTGGGTGCTCAGTGCTCAGGGTGCTGGGTGCTCAGTGCTCGGGGTGCTGGGTGCTCAGTGCTCATGGTGCTGGGTGCTCAGTGCTCGGGGTGCTGGGTGCTCAGTGCTCAGTACTCAGGGTGCTGGGTGCTCAGTGCTCGGGGTGCTGGGTGCTCAGTGATCAGTACTCAGGGTGCTGGGTGCTCAGTGCTCAGGGTGCTGGGTGCTCAGTGCTCAGGGTGCTGGGTGCTCAGTCCTCAGGATGCTGGGTACTCAGTGCTCAGGGTGCTGGGTGCTCAGTACTCAGGGTGCTCAGTGCTCAGTACTCGGGGAGCTGGGTGCTCAGTGCTCAGGGTGCTCTCTGCTCAGTACTCGGGGTGCTGGGTGCTCAGTGCTCAGTGCTCGGGGCGCTGGGTGCTCATTCTCGGGGTGCTGGGTGCTCAGTGTTCGGGGTGCTGGGTGCTCAGTACTCAGGGTGCTGGGTGCTCAGTGCTCAGGGTGCTGGGTGCTCAGTACTCCGGGTGCTTGGTGCTCATTGCTCAGGGTGCTGGGTGCTCAGTACTCAGGGTGCTGGGAGCTCAGTGCTCAGGGTGATCGGTGCTCAGTACTCAGAGTGCTCAGTACTCATGGTGCTGGGTGCTCAGTACTCAGGGTGCTGGGTGCTCAGTGCTCAGGGTGCTGGGTGCTCAGTCCTCAGGGTGCTCAGTGCTCAGGTTGCTGGGTGCTCAGTGCTCTGGGTGCTCGGTGCTCAGTACTCAGGGTGCTGAGTGCTCAGTACTCAGGGTGCTGGGTGCTCAGTACTCAGGGTGCTGGGTGCTCAGTGCTCAGGGTGCTGGGTGATCAGTGCTCAGGGTGCTGGGTGCTCAGTGCTCAGGGTGCTGGGTGCTCAGTGCTCAGGGTGCTGGGTGCTCAGTGCTCGGGGTGCTCGGTGCTCAGTACGTTGGGTGCTCACAACTCAGGGTGCTGGGTGCTCAGTGCTCAGGGTGCTGGGTGCTCAGTACTCAGGGTGCTGGTTGCTCAGTACTCAGGGTGCTCAGTGCTCAGTACTCAGGGTGCTCAGTGCTCAGTACTCAGGGTGCTCAGTGCTCAGGGTGCTGGGTGCTCAGTCCTCAGGGTGCTGGGTGCTCAGTGCTCAGGGTGCTCGGTGCTCAGTGCTCAGGGTGCTGGGTGCTCAGTACTCAGGGTGCTGGGTGCTCAGTGCTCGGGGTGCTGGGTGCTCAGTACTCAGGGTGCTGGGTGCTCAGTACTCAGGGTGCTGGGTGCTCAGTGCTCAGGGTGCTGGCTGATCAGTGCTCAGGGTGCTGGGTGCTCAGTGCTCAGGGTGCTGGGTGCTCAGTGCTCGGGGTGCTGGGTGCTCAGTACTGAGGGTGCTGGGTGCTCAGTGCTTGGGGTGCTCGGTGCTCAGTACGTTGGGTGCTCACTACTCAGGGTGCTGGGTGCTCAGTGCTCAGGGTGCTGGGTGCTCAGTGCTCAGGGTGCTCGGTGCTCATTGCTCAGGGTCCTGGGTGCTCAGTACTCAGGGTGCTGGTTGCTCAGTACTCAGGGTGCTCAGTGCTCAGTACTCAGGGTGCTCAGTGCTCAGTATTCAGGGTGCTCAGTGCTCAGGGTGCTGGGTGCTCAGTCCTCAGGGTGCTGGGTGCTCAGTGCTCGGGGTGCTGGGTGCTCTGTACTCAGGGTGCTGGTTGCTCAGTACTCAGGGTGCTGGCTGCTCAGTACTCAGTGTGCTGGGTGCTCAATACTCAGGGTGCTCAGTGCTTGGGGTGCTGGGTGCTCAGTACTCGGGGTGCTGTGTGCTCAGGTCTCGGGGTGCTCGGTGCTCAGTACTCAGTGATCAGGGTGCTCAGTGCTCAGTGCTCAGGGTGCTGGGTGCTCAGTACTCAGGGTGCTGGGTGTTCAGTGCTCGGGGTGCTGGGTGCTCAGTGCTCATTGTGCTGGGTGCTCAGTACTCAGGGTGCTGGGTGCTCAGTGCTCGGGGTGCTGGGTGCTCAGTACTCAGGGTGCTGGGTGCTCAGTACTCAGGGTGCTGTGTGCTCAGTACTCGGGTGCTGGGTGCTCAGTGCTCAGGGTGCTGGGTGCTCAGTGCTCGGGGTGCTGGGTGCTCATTGCTCAGTACTCAGGGTGCTGGGTGCTCATTGATCGGGGTGCTGGGTGCTCAGTGCTCAGTACTCAGGGTGCTGGGTGCTCAGTGCTCAGGGTGCTGGGTGCTCAGTGCTCAGGGTGCTGGGTGCTCAGTGCTTAGGGTGCTGGGTACTCAGTACTCAGTACTCAGGGTGCTGGGTGCTCAGTGCTCGGGGTGCTGGATGCTCAGTACTCAGGGTGCTGGGTGCTCAGTAGTCAGGGTGCTGTGTGCTCAGTACTCGGGTGCTGGGTGCTCAGTGCTCAGGGTGCTCGGTGCTCAGTACTCAGTGATCAGGGTGCTCAGTGCTCAGTGCTCTGGGTGCTGGGTGCTCAGTGCTCAGGGAGCTCGGTGCTCAGTACTCAGGGTGCTGGGTGCTCAGTGCTCGGGGTGCTCGGTGCTCAGTACGTTGGGTGCACACTACTCAGGGTGCTGGGTGCTCAGTGCTCAGGGTGCTGGGTGCTCAGTGCTCAGGGTGCTGGGTGCTCAGTGCTCGGGGTGCTGGGTGCTCAGTGCTCAGGGTGCTGGGTTCTCAGTGCTCGGGGAGCTGGATGCTCAGTGCTCGGGGTGCTGGGTGCTCAGTACTCAGGGTGCTGGGTGCTCAGTACTCAGGGTGCTGGGTGCTCAGTACTCGGGTGCTGGGTGCTCAGTGCTCAGGGTGCTGGGTGCTCAGTGCTCGGGGTGCTGGGTGCTCAGTGCTCAGGGTGCTGGGTGCTCAGTGCTCGGGTTGCTGGGTGCTCTGTGCTCAGTACTCAGGGTGCTGGGTGCTCAGTGCTCGGGGTGCTGGGTGCTCAGTGATCAGTACTCAGGGTGCTGGGTGCTCAGTGCTCAGGGTGCTGGGTGCTCAGTGCTCAGGGTGCTGGGTGCTCAGTCCTCAGGATGCTGGGTACTCAGTGCTCAGGGTGCTGGGTGCTCAGTACTCAGGGTGCTCAGTGCTCAGTACTCGGGGTGCTGGGTGCTCAGTGCTCAGGGTGCTCACTGCTCTGTACTCGGGGTGCTGGGTGCTCAGTACTCAGGGTGCTGGGTGCTCAGTGCTCAGGGTGCTGGCTGATCAGTGCTCAGGGTGCTGGGTGCTCAGTGCTCAGGGTGCTGGGTGCTCAGTGCTCGGGGTGCTGGGTGCTCAGTGCTCAGGGTGCTGGGTGCTCAGTGCTTGGGGTGCTCGGTGCTCAGTATGTTGGGTGCTCACTACTCAGGGTGCTGGGTGCTCAGTGCTCAGGGTGCTGGGTGCTCAGTGCTCAGGGTGCTCGGTGCTCATTGCTCAGGGTCCTGGGTGCTCAGTACTCAGGGTGCTGGTTGCTCAGTGCTTGGGGTGCTCGGTGCTCAGTATGTTGGGTGCTCACTACTCAGGGTGCTCAGTGCTCAGTACTCAGGGTGCTCAGTGCTCAGTACTCAGGGTGCTCAGTGCTCAGGGTGCTGGGTGCTCAGTCCTCAGGGTGCTGGCTGCTCAGTACTCAGGGTGCTTGGTGCTCAGTGCTCAGGGTGCTGGGTGCTCAGTACTCAGGGTGCTGGTTGCTCAGTACTCAGGGTGCTCAGTGCTCAGTACTCAGGGTGCTCAGTGCTCAGTACTCAGGGTGCTCAGTGCTCAGGGTGCTGGGTGCTCAGTCCTCAGGGTGCTGGCTGCTCAGTACTCAGGGTGCTGGGTGCTCAATACTCAGGGTGCTCAGTGCTTGGGGTGCTGGGTGCTCAGTACTCCGGGTGCTGTGTGCTCAGTTCTCGGGGTGCTCGGTGCTCAGTACTCAGAGATCAGGGTGCTCAGTGCTCAGTGCTCAGGGTGCTGGGTGCTCAGTGCTCAGGGTGCTGGGTGCTCAGTGCTCAGGGTGCTGGGTGCTCAGTACTCGGGTGCTGGGTGCTCAGGGTGCTGGGTGCTCAGTGCTCGGGGTGCTGGGTGCTCAGTGCTCAGTACTCAGGGTGCTGGGTGCTCAGTGCTCGGGGTGCTGGGTGCTCAGTGCTCAGTACTCAGGGTGCTGGGTGCTCAGTGCTCAGGGTGCTGGGTGCTCAGTGCTCAGGGTGTTGGGTGCTCAGTGCTCAGGGTGCTGGGTACTCAGTGCTCAGGGTGCTGCGTGCTCAGTACTCAGGGTGCTCAGTGCTCAGTACTCGGGGTGCTGGGTGCTCAGTGCTCGGGTGCTGCGTGCTCAGTGCTCAGTACTCAGGGTGCTGGGTGCTCAGTGCTCAGGGTGCTGGGTGCTCAGTGCTCAGGGCGCTCGGTGCTCAGTGCTCAGGGTGCTGGGTACTCAGTGCTCAGGGTGCTCGGTGCTCAGTGCTCAGGGTGCTCAGTGCTCGGGGTGCTCGGAGCTCAGTACTCAGGGTGCTGGGTGCTCAGTGCTCGGGGTGCTCGGTGCTCAGTACTCAGGGTGCTGGGTGCTCACTGCTCGGGGTGCTGGGTGCTCAGTGCTCAGTACTCAGGGTGCTGGGTGCTCAGTGCTCAGGGTGCTGTGTGCTCAGTGCTCAGGGTGCTGGGTGCTCAGTGCTCAGGGTGCTGGGTACACAGTGCTCAGGGTGCTGGGTGCTCAGTACTCAGGGTGCTGGGTGCTCAGTACTCAGGGTGCTGGGTGCTCAGTGCTCGGGGTGCTATGTGCTCAGTGCTCGCGGTGGTGGGTGCTCAGTGCTCAGGGTGCTCGGTGCTCAGTGCTCAGGGTGCTGGGTGCTCAGTACTCCGGGTGCTGGGTGCTCAGTGCTCGGGGTGCTAAGTGCTCAGTACTCAGTGTCCTGGGTGCTCAGTACTCAGGGTGCTGGGTGCTCAGTGCTCAGGGTGCTGGCTGATCAGTGCTCAGGGTGCTGGGTGCTCAGTGCTCAGGGTGCTGGGTGCTCAGTGCTCGGGGTGCTGGGTGCTCAGTACTCAGGGTGCTGGGTGCCCAGTGCTTGGGATGCTCGTTGCTCAGTACGTTGGGTGCTCACTACTCAGGGTGCTGGGTGCTCAGTGCTCAGGGTGCTGGGTGCTCAGTGCTCAGGGTGCTCCGTGCTCATTGCTCAGGGTCCTGGGTGCTCAGTACTCATTGTGCTGGTTGCTCAGTACTCAGGGTGCTCAGTGCTCAGTACTCAGGGTGCTCAGTGCTCAGTACTCAGGGTGCTCATTGCTCAGGGTGCTGGGTGCACAGTCCTCATGGTGCTGGGTGCTCAGTGCTCGTGGTGCTGGGTGCTCTGTACTCAGGGTGCTGGTTGCTCAGTACTCAGGGTGCTGGCTGCTCAGTACTCAGGGTGCTGGGTGCTCAATACTCAGGGTGCTCAGTGCTTGGGGTGCTGGGTGCTCAGTACTCCGGTTGCTGTGTGCTCAGTTCTCGGGGTGCTCGGTGCTCAGTACTCAGTGATCAGGGTGCTCAGTGCTCAGTGCTCAGGGTGCTGGGTGCTCAGTGCTCAGGGTGCTGGGTGCTCAGTGCTCAGGGTGCTGGGTGCTCAGTACTCAGGGTGCTGGGTGCTCGGTGCTCGGGGTGCTGGGTGCTCAGTGCTCAGTGTGCTGGGTGCTCAGTACTCAGGGTGCTGGGTGCTCAGTGCTCGGGGTGCTGGGTGCTCAGTACTCAGGGTGCTGGGTGCTCAGTACTCAGGATGCTGAGTGCTCAGTACTCAGGGTGCTGAGTGCTCAGTGCTCAGTACTCAGGGTTCTGGGTGCTCAGTGCTCGGGGTGCTGGGTGCTCAGTGCTCGGGGTGCTGGGTGCTCAGTGCTCAGTACTCAGGGTGCTGGGTGCTCAGTGCTCGGGGTGCTGGGTGCTCACTGATCAGTACTCAGGGTGCTGGGTGCTCAGTGCTCAGGGTGCTGGGTGCTCAGTGCTCAGGGTGCTGGGTGCTCAGTCCTCAGGATGCTGGGTACTCAGTGCTCAGGGTGCTGGGTGCTCAGTACTCAGGGTGCTCACTGCTCAGTACTCGGGGTGCTGGGTGCTCAGTGCTCAGTGCTCGGGGTGCTGGGTGCTCATTCTCGGGGTGCTGGGTGCTCAGTGTTCGGGGTGCTGGGTGCTCATTACTCAGGGTGCTGGGTGCTCAGTGCTCAGGGTGCTGGGTGCTCAGTACTCCGGGTGCTTGGTGCTCATTGCTCAGGGTGCTGGGTGCTCAGTACTCAGGGTGCTGGGAGCTCAGTGCTCAGGGTGATCGGTGCTCAGTACTCAGAGTGCTCAGTACTCATGGTGCTGGGTGCTCAGTACTCAGGGTGCTGGGTGCTCAGTGCTCAGGGTGCTGGGTGCTCAGTCCTCAGGGTGCTCAGTGCTCAGGTTGCTGGGTGCTCAGTGCTCTGGGTGCTCGGTGCTCAGTACTCAGGGTGCTGAGTGCTCAGTACTCAGGGTGCTGGGTGCTCAGTACTCAGGGTGCTGGGTGCTCAGTGCTCAGGGTGCTGGGTGATCAGTGCTCAGGGTGCTGGGTGCTCAGTGCTCAGGGTGCTGGGTGCTCAGTGCTCGGGGTGCTGGGTGCTCAGTACTCAGGGTGCTGGGTGCTCAGTGCTCGGGGTGCTCGGTGCTCAGTACGTTGGGTGCTCACAACTCAGGGTGCTGGGTGCTCAGTGCTCAGGGTGCTGGGTGCTCAGTACTCAGGGTGCTGGTTGCTCAGTACTCAGGGTGCTCAGTGCTCAGTACTCAGGGTGCTCAGTGCTCAGTACTCAGGGTGCTCAGTGCTCAGGGTGCTGAGTGCTCAGTCCTCAGGGTGCTGGGTGCTCAGTGCTCAGGGTGCTCGGTGCTCAGTGCTCACGGTGCTGGGTGCTCAGTACTCAGGGTGCTGGGTGCTCAGTGCTCGGTGTGCTGGGTGCTCAGTACTCAGGGTGCTGGGTGCTCAGTACTCAGGGTGCTGGGTGTCCGTGCTCAGGGTGCTTGCTGATCAGTGCTCAGGGTGCTGGGTGCTCAGTGCTCAGGGTGCTGGGTGCTCAGTGCTCGGGGTGCTGGGTGCTCAGTACTGAGGGTGCTGGGTGCTCAGTGCTTGGGGTGCTCGGTGCTCAGTACGTTGGGTGCTCACTACTCAGGGTGCTGGGTGCTCAGTGCTCACGGTGCTGGGTGCTCAGTGCTCAGGGTGCTCGGTGCTCATTGCTCAGGGTCCTGGGTGCTCAGTACTCAGGGTGCTGGTTGCTCAGTACTCAGGGTGCTCAGTGCTCAGTACTCAGGGTGCTCAGTGCTCAGTACTCAGGGTGCTCAGTGCTCAGGGTGCTGGGTGCTCAGTCCTCAGGGTGCTGGGTGCTCAGTGCTCGGGGTGCTGGGTGCTCTGTACTCAGGGTGCTGGTTGCTCAGTACTCAGGGTGCTGGCTGCTCAGTACTCAGGGTGCTGGGTGCTCAATACTCAGGGTGCTCAGTGCTTGGGGTGCTGGGTGCTCAGTACTCCGTGTGCTGTGTGCTCAGGTCTCGGGGTGCTCGGTGCTCAGTACTCAGTGATCAGGGTGCTCAGTTCTCAGTGCTCAGGGTGCTGGGTTCTCAGTGCTCAGGGTGCTGGGTGCTCAGTGCTCAGGGTGCTGGGTGCTCAGTACTCAGGGTGCTGGGTGCTCAGTGCTCGGGGTGCTGGGTGCTCAGTGCTCATTGTGCTGGGTGCTCAGTACTCAGGGTGCTGGGTGCTCAGTGCTCGGGGTGCTGGGTGCTCAGTACTCAGGGTGCTGGGTGCTCAGTACTCAGGGTGCTGTGTGCTCAGTACTCGGGTGCTGGGTGCTCAGTGCTCAGGGTGCTGGGTGCTCAGTGCTCGGGGTGCTGGGTGCTCAGTGCTCAGTACTCAGGGTGCTGGGTGCTCAGTGCTCGGGGTGCTGGGTGCTCAGTGCTCAGTACTCAGGGTGCTGGGTGCTCAGTGCTCAGGGTGCTGGGTGCTCAGTACTCAGGGTGCTGGGTGCTCAGTGCTCAGGGTGCTGGGTGCTCAGTACTCAGGGTGCTGGGTGCTCAGTGCTCAGGGTGCTCGGTGCTCATTGCTCAGGGTCCTGGGTGCTCAGTACTCAGGGTGCTGGTTGCTCAGTACTCAGGGTGCTCAGTGCACAGTACTCAGGGTGCTCAGTGCTCAGTACTCAGGGTGCTCAGTGCTCAGGGTGCTGGGTGCTCAGTCCTCAGGGTGCTGGGTGCTCAGTACTCGGGGTGCTGGGTGCTCTGTACTCAGGGTGCTGGTTGCTCAGTACTCAGGGTGCTGGCTGCTCAGTACTCAGGGTGCTGGGTGCTCAATACTCAGGGTGCTCAGTGCTTGGTGTGCTGGGTGCAAAGTACTCCGGGTGCTGGGTGCTCAGTTCTCGGGGTGCTCGGTGCTCAGTACTCAGTGATCAGGGTGCTCAGTGCTCAGTGCTCAGGGTGCTGGGTGCTCAGTGCTCAGGGTGCTGGGTGCTCAGTGCTCAGGGTGCTGGGTGCTCAGTACTCAGAGTGCTGGGTGCTCAGTGCTCGGGGTGCTGGGTGCTCAGTGCTCAGGGTGCTGGGTGCTCAGTACTCAGGGTGCTGGGTGCTCAGTACTAGGGGTGCTGGGTGCTCAGTACTCAGGGTGCTGGGTGCTCAGTAGTCAGGGTGCTGTGTGCTCAGTACTCGGGTGCTGGGTGCTCAGTGCTCAGGGTGCTCGGAGCTCAGTACTCAGTGATCAGGGTGCTCAGTGCTCAGTGCTCAGGGTGCTGGGTGCTCAGTGCTCAGGGTGCTCGGTGCTCAGTACTCAGGGTGCTGGGTGCTCAGTGCTCGGGGTGCTCGGTGCTCAGTACGTTGGGTGCTCACTACTCAGGGTGCTGGGTGCTCAGTGCTCAGGGTGCTGGGTGCTCAGTGCTCAGGGTGCTGGGTGCTCAGTGCTCGGGGTGCTGGGTGCTCAGTGCTCAGGGTGCTGGGTTCTCAGTGCTCGGGGAGCTGGATGCTCAGTGCTCGGGGTGCTGGGTGCTCAGTACTCAGGGTGCTGGGTGCTCAGTACTCAGGGTGCTGGGTGCTCAGTACTCGGGTGCTGGGTGCTCAGTGCTCAGGGTGCTGGGTGCTCAGTGCTCGGGGTGCTGGGTGCTCAGTGCTCAGGGTGCTGGGTGCTCAGTGCTCGGGGTGCTGGGTGCTCAGTGCTCAATACTCAGGGTGCTGGGTGCTCAGTGCTCGGGGTGCTGGGTGCTCAGTGATCAGTACTCAGGGTGCTGGGTGCTCAGTGCTCAGGGTGCTGGGTGCTCAGTGCTCAGGGTGCTGGGTGCTCAGTTCTCAGGATGCTGGGTACTCAGTGCTCAGGGTGCTGGGTGCTCAGTACTCAGGGTGCTCAGTGCTCAGTACTCGGGGAGCTGGGTGCTCAGTGCTCAGGGTGCTCTCTGCTCAGTACTCGGGGTGCTGGGTGCTCAGTGCTCAGTGCTCGGGGCGCTGGGTGCTCATTCTCGGGGTGCTGGGTGCTCAGTGTTCGGGGTGCTGGGTGCTCAGTACTCAGGGTGCTGGGTGCTCAGTGCTCAGGGTGCTGGGTGCTCAGTACTCCGGGTGCTTGGTGCTCATTGCTCAGGGTGCTGGGTGCTCAGTACTCAGGGTGCTGGGAGCTCAGTGCTCAGGGTGATCGGTGCTCAGTACTCAGAGTGCTCAGTACTCATGGTGCTGGGTGCTCAGTACTCAGGGTGCTGGGTGCTCAGTGCTCAGGGTGCTGGGTGCTCAGTCCTCAGGGTGCTCAGTGCTCAGGTTGCTGGGTGCTCAGTGCTCTGGGTGCTCGGTGCTCAGTACTCAGGGTGCTGAGTGCTCAGTACTCAGGGTGCTGGGTGCTCAGTACTCAGGGTGCTGGGTGCTCAGTGCTCAGGGTGCTGGGTGATCAGTGCTCAGGGTGCTGGGTACTCAGTGCTCAGGGTGCTGGGTGCTCAGTGCTCAGGGTGCTGGGTGCTCAGTGCTCGGGGTGCTCGGTGCTCAGTACGTTGGGTGCTCACAACTCAGGGTGCTGGGTGCTCAGTGCTCAGGGTGCTGGGTGCTCAGTACTCAGGGTGCTGGTTGCTCAGTACTCAGGGTGCTCAGTGCTCAGTACTCAGGGTGCTCAGTGCTCAGTACTCAGGGTGCTCAGTGCTCAGGGTGCTTGGTGCTCAGTCCTCAGGGTGCTGGGTGCTCAGTGCTCAGGGTGCTCGGTGCTCAGTGCTCAGGGTGCTGGGTGCTCAGTACTCAGGGTGCTGGGTGCTCAGTGCTCGGGGTGCTGGGTGCTCAGTACTCAGGGTGCTGGGTGCTCAGTACTCAGGGTGCTGGGTGCTCAGTGCTCAGGGTGCTGGCTGATCAGTGCTCAGGGTGCTGGGTGCTCAGTGCTCAGGGTGCTGGGTGCTCAGTGCTCGGGGTGCTGGGTGCTCAGTACTGAGGGTGCTGGGTGCTCAGTGCTTGGGGTGCTCGGTGCTCAGTACGTTGGGTGCTCACTACTCAGGGTGCTGGGTGCTCAGTGCTCAGGGTGCTGGGTGCTCAGTGCTCAGGGTGCTCGGTGCTCATTGCTCAGGGTCCTGGGTGCTCAGTACTCAGGGTGCTGGTTGCTCAGTACTCAGGGTGCTCAGTGCTCAGTACTCAGGGTGCTCAGTGCTCAGTATTCAGGGTGCTCAGTGCTCAGGGTGCTGGGTGCTCAGTCCTCAGGGTGCTGGGTTCTCAGTGCTCGGGGTGCTGGGTGCTCTGTACTCAGGGTGCTGGTTGCTCAGTACTCAGGGTGCTGGCTGCTCAGTACTCAGGGTGCTGGGTGCTCAATACTCAGGGTGCTCAGTGCTTGGGGTGCTGGGTGCTCAGTACTCGGGGTGCTGTGTGCTCAGGTCTCGGGGTGCTCGGTGCTCAGTACTCAGTGATCAGGGTGCTCAGTGCTCAGTGCTCAGGGTGCTGGGTTCTCAGTGCTCAGGGTGCTGGGTGCTCAGTGCTCAGGGTGCTGGGTGCTCAGTACTCAGGGTGCTGGGTGTTCAGTGCTCGGGGTGCTGGGTGCTCAGTGCTCATTGTGCTGGGTGCTCAGTACTCAGGGTGCTGGGTGCTCAGTGCTCGGGGTGCTGGGTGCTCAGTACTCAGGGTGCTGGGTGCTCAGTACTCAGGGTGCTGTGTGCTCAGTACTCGGGTGCTGGGTGCTCAGTGCTCAGGGTGCTGGGTGCTCAGTGCTCGGGGTGCTGGGTGCTCATTGCTCAGTACTCAGGGTGCTGGGTGCTCATTGCTCGGGGTGCTGGGTGCTCAGTGCTCAGTACTCAGGGTGCTGGGTGCTCAGTGCTCAGGGTGCTGGGTGCTCAGTGCTCAGGGTGCTGGGTGCTCAGTGCTTAGGGTGCTGGGTACTCAGTACTCAGTACTCAGGGTGCTGGGTGCTCAGTGCTTGGGGTGCTGGATGCTCAGTACTCAGGGTGCTGGGTGCTCAGTAGTAAGGGTGCTGTGTGCTCAGTACTCGGGTGCTGGGTGCTCAGTGCTCAGGGTGCTCGGTGCTCAGTACTCAGTGATCAGGGTGCTCAGTGCTCAGTGCTCAGGGTGCTGGGTGCTCAGTGCTCAGGGTGCTCGGTGCTCAGTACTCAGGGTGCTGGGTGCTCAGTGCTCGGGGTGCTCGGTGCTCAGTACGTTGGGTGCACACTACTCAGGGTGCTGGGTGCTCAGTGCTCAGGGTGCTGGGTGCTCAGTGCTCAGGGTGCTGGGTGCTCAGTGCTCGGGGTGCTGGGTGCTCAGTGCTCAGGGTGCTGGGTTCTCAGTGCTCGGGGAGCTGGATGCTCAGTGCTCGGGGTGCTGGGTGCTCAGTACTCAGGGTGCTGGGTGCTCAGTACTCAGGGTGCTGGGTGCTCAGTACTCGGGTGCTGGGTGCTCAGTGCTCAGGGTGCTGGGTGCTCAGTGCTCGGGGTGCTGGGTGCTCAGTGCTCAGGGTGCTGGGTGCTCAGTGCTCGGGGTGCTGGGTGCTCTGTGCTCAGTACTCAGGGTGCTGGGTGCTCAGTGCTCGGGGTGCTGGGTGCTCAGTGATCAGTACTCAGGGTGCTGGGTGCTCAGTGCTCAGGGTGCTGGGTGCTCAGTGCTCAGGGTGCTGGGTGCTCAGTCCTCAGGATGCTGGGTACTCAGTGCTCAGGGTGCTGGGTGCTCAGTACTCAGGGTGCTCAGTGCTCAGTACTCGGGGTGCTGGGTGCTCAGTGCTCAGGGTGCTCACTGCTCTGTACTCGGGGTGCTGGGTGCTCAGTGCTCAGTGCTCGGGGTGCTGGGTGCTCATTCTCGGGGTGCTGGGTGCTCAGTGTTCGGGGTGCTGGGTGCTCAGTACTCAGGGTGCTGGGTGCTCAGTGCTCAGGGTGCTGGATGCTCAGTGCTCAGTACTCAGGGTGCTGGGTGCTCAGTGCTCAGGGTGCTGTGTGCTCAGTGCTCAGGGTGCTGGGTGCTCAGTGCTCAGGGTGCTGGGTACTCAGTGCTCAGGGTGCTGGGTGCTCAGTACTCAGGGTGCTGGGTGCTCAGTGCTCGGGGTGCTATGTGCTCAGTGCTCGCGGTGCTGGGTGCTCAGTGCTCAGGGTGCTCGGTGCTCAGTGCTCAGGGTGCTGGGTGCTCAGTACTCAGGGTGCTGGGTGCACAGTGCTCGGGGTGCTGGGTGCTCAGTACTCAGGGTGCTGGGTGCTCAGTACTCAGGGTGCTGGGTGCTCAGTGCTCAGGGTGCTGGGTGCTCAGTGCTCGGGGTGCTGGGTGCTCAGTGCTCAGGGTGCTGGGTGCTCAGTGCTTGGGGTGCTCGGTGCTCAGTATGTTGGGTGCTCACTACTCAGGGTGCTGGCTGATCAGTGCTCAGGGTGCTGGGTGCTCAGTGCTCAGGGTGCTGGGTGCTCAGTGCTCGGGGTGCTGGGTGCTCAGTGCTCAGGGTGCTGGGTGCTCAGTGCTTGGGGTGCTCGGTGCTCAGTATGTTGGGTGCTCACTACTCAGGGTGCTGGGTGCTCAGTGCTCAGGGTGCTGGGTGCTCAGTGCTCAGGGTGCTCGGTGCTCATTGCTCAGGGTCCTGGGTGCTCAGTACTCAGGGTGCTGGTTGCTCAGTGCTTGGGGTGCTCGGTGCTCAGTATGTTGGGTGCTCACTACTCAGGGTGCTCAGTGCTCAGTACTCAGGGTGCTCAGTGCTCAGTACTCAGGGTGCTCAGTGCTCAGGGTGCTGGGTGCTCAGTCCTCAGGGTGCTGGCTGCTCAGTACTCAGGGTGCTGGGTGCTCAGTGCTCGGGGTGCTGGGTGCTCAGTACTCAGGGTGCTGGTTGCTCAGTACTCAGGGTGCTCAGTGCTCAGTACTCAGGGTGCTCAGTGCTCAGTACTCAGGGTGCTCAGTGCTCAGGGTGCTGGGTGCTCAGTGCTCAGGGTGCTGGGTGCTCAGTACTCGGGTGCTGGGTGCTCAGGGTGCTGGGTGCTCAGTGCTCGGGGTGCTGGGTGCTCAGTGCTCAGTACTCAGGGTGCTGGGTGCTCAGTGCTCGGGGTGCTGGGTGCTCAGTGCTCAGTACTCAGGGTGCTGGGTGCTCAGTGCTCAGGGTGCTGGGTGCTCAGTGCTCAGGGTGTTGGGTGCTCAGTGCTCAGGGTGCTGGGTACTCAGTGCTCAGGGTGCTGCGTGCTCAGTACTCAGGGTGCTCAGTGCTCAGTACTCGGGGTGCTGTGTGCTCAGTGCTCGGGTGCTGCGTGCTCAGTGCTCAGTACTCAGGGTGCTGGGTGCTCAGTGCTCAGGGTGCTGGGTGCTCAGTGCTCAGGGCGCTCGGTGCTCAGTGCTCAGGGTGCTGGGTACTCAGTGCTCAGGGTGCTCGGTGCTCAGTGCTCAGGGTGCTCAGTGCTCGGGGTGCTCGGAGCTCAGTACTCAGGGTGCTGGGTGCTCAGTGCTCGGGGTGCTCGGTGCTCAGTACTCAGGGTGCTGGGTGCTCACTGCTCGGGGTGCTGGGTGCTCAGTGCTCAGTACTCAGGGTGCTGGGTGCTCAGTGCTCAGGGTGCTGTGTGCTCAGTGCTCAGGGTGCTGGGTGCTCAGTGCTCAGGGTGCTGGGTACACAGTGCTCAGGGTGCTGGGTGCTCAGTACTCAGGGTGCTGGGTGCTCAGTGCTCGGGGTGCTATGTGCTCAGTGCTCGCGGTGGTGGGTGCTCAGTGCTCAGGGTGCTCGGTGCTCAGTGCTCAGGGTGCTGGGTGCTCAGTACTCCGGGTGCTGGGTGCTCAGTGCTCGGGGTGCTAAGTGCTCAGTACTCAGTGTCCTGGGTGCTCAGTACTCAGGGTGCTGGGTGCTCAGTGCTCGGGGTGCTGGGTGCTCAGTCCTCAGGGTGCTGGCTGCTCAGTACTCAGGGTGCTGGGTGCTCAGTGCTCGGGGTGCTGGGTGCTCAGTACTCAGGGTGCTGGTTGCTCAGTACTCAGGGTGCTCAGTGCTCAGTACTCAGGGTGCTCAGTGCTCAGTACTCAGGGTGCTCAGTGCTCAGGGTGCTGGGTGCTCAGTCCTCAGGGTGCTGGCTGCTCAGTACTCAGGGTGCTGGGTGCTCAATACTCAGGGTGCTCAGTGCTTGGGGTGCTGGGTGCTCAGTACTCCGGGTGCTGTGTGCTCAGTTCTCGGGGTGCTCGGTGCTCAGTACTCAGAGATCAGGGTGCTCAGTGCTCAGTGCTCAGGGTGCTGGGTGCTCAGTGCTCAGGGTGCTGGGTGCTCAGTGCTCAGGGTGCTGGGTGCTCAGTACTCGGGTGCTGGGTGCTCAGGGTGCTGGGTGCTCAGTGCTCGGGGTGCTGGGTGCTCAGTGCTCAGTACTCAGGGTGCTGGGTGCTCAGTGCTCGGGGTGCTGGGTGCTCAGTGCTCAGTACTCAGGGTGCTGGGTGCTCAGTGCTCAGGGTGCTGGGTGCTCAGTGCTCAGGGTGTTGGGTGCTCAGTGCTCAGGGTGCTGGGTACTCAGTGCTCAGGGTGCTGCGTGCTCAGTACTCAGGGTGCTCAGTGCTCAGTACTCGGGGTGCTGGGTGCTCAGTGCTCGGGTGCTGCGTGCTCAGTGCTCAGTACTCAGGGTGCTGGGTGCTCAGTGCTCAGGGTGCTGGGTGCTCAGTGCTCAGGGCGCTCGGTGCTCAGTGCTCAGGGTGCTGGGTACTCAGTGCTCAGGGTGCTCGGTGCTCAGTGCTCAGGGTGCTCAGTGCTCGGGGTGCTCGGAGCTCAGTACTCAGGGTGCTGGGTGCTCAGTGCTCGGGGTGCTCGGTGCTCAGTACTCAGGGTGCTGGGTGCTCACTGCTCGGGGTGCTGGGTGCTCAGTGCTCAGTACTCAGGGTGCTGGGTGCTCAGTGCTCAGGGTGCTGTGTGCTCAGTGCTCAGGGTGCTGGGTGCTCAGTGCTCAGGGTGCTGGGTACACAGTGCTCAGGGTGCTGGGTGCTCAGTACTCAGGGTGCTGGGTGCTCAGTACTCAGGGTGCTGGGTGCTCAGTGCTCGGGGTGCTATGTGCTCAGTGCTCGCGGTGGTGGGTGCTCAGTGCTCAGGGTGCTCGGTGCTCAGTGCTCAGGGTGCTGGGTGCTCAGTACTCCGGGTGCTGGGTGCTCAGTGCTCGGGGTGCTAAGTGCTCAGTACTCAGTGTCCTGGGTGCTCAGTACTCAGGGTGCTGGGTGCTCAGTGCTCAGGGTGCTGGCTGATCAGTGCTCAGGGTGCTGGGTGCTCAGTGCTCAGGGTGCTGGGTGCTCAGTGCTCGGGGTGCTGCGTGCTCAGTACTCAGGGTGCTGGGTGCTCAGTGCTTGGGATGCTCGGTGCTCAGTACGTTGGGTGCTCACTACTCAGGGTGCTGGGTGCTCAGTGCTCAGGGTGCTGGGTGCTCAGTGCTCAGGGTGCTCGGTGCTCATTGCTCAGGGTCCTGGGTGCTCAGTACTCATTGTGCTGGTTGCTCAGTACTCAGGGTGCTCAGTGCTCAGTACTCAGGGTGCTCAGTGCTCAGTACTCAGGGTGCTCATTGCTCAGGGTGCTGGGTGCACAGTCCTCATGGTGCTGGGTGCTCAGTGCTCGTGGTGCTGGGTGCTCTGTACTCAGGGTGCTGGTTGCTCAGTACTCAGGGTGCTGGCTGCTCAGTACTCAGGGTGCTGGGTGCTCAATACTCAGGGTGCTCAGTGCTTGGGGTGCTGGCTGCTCAGTACTCCGGGTGCTGTGTGCTCAGTTCTCGGGGTGCTCGGTGCTCAGTACTCAGTGATCAGGGTGCTCAGTGCTCAGTGCTCAGGGTGCTGGGTGCTCAGTGCTCAGGGTGCTGGGTGCTCAGTGCTCAGGGTGCTGGGTGCTCAGTACTCAGGGTGCTGGGTGCTCGGTGCTCGGGGTGCTGGGTGCTCAGTGCTCAGTGTGCTGGGTGCTCAGTACTCAGGGTGCTGGGTGCTCAGTGCTCGGGGTGCTGGGTGCTCAGTACTCAGGGTGCTGGGTGCTCAGTACTCAGGGTGCTGAGTGCTCAGTACTCGGGTGCTGGGTGCTCAGTGCTCAGGGTGCTGGGTGCTCAGTGCTCGGGGTGTTGGGTGCTCAGTGCTCAGTACTCAGGGTGCTGGGTGCTCAGTGCTCGGGGTGCTGGGTGCTCAGTGCTCAGTACTCAGGGTGCTGGGTGCTCAGTGCTCAGGGTGCTGGGTGCTCAGTACTCAGGGTGCTCAGTGCTCAGTACTCGGGGTGCTGGGTGCTCAGTGCTCGGGGTGCTAGGTGCTCAGTGCTCAGTACTCAGGGTGCTGGGTGCTCAGTGCTCAGGGTGCTGGGTGCTCAGTGCTCAGGGCGCTGGGTGCTCAGTGCTCAGGGTGCTGGGTACTCAGTGCTCAGGGTGCTCGGTGCTCAGTGCTCAGGGTGCTCAGTGCTCGGGGTGCTCGAGCTCAGTACTCAGGATGCTGGGTGCTCAGTGCTCGGGGTGCTCGGTGCTCAGTAGTCAGGGTGCTGGGTGCTCACTGCTCTGGGTGCTGGGTGCTCAGTGCTCAGTACTCAGGGTGCTGGGTGCTCAGTGCTCAGGGTGCTGGGTACTCAGTGCTCAGGGTGCTGGGTGCTCAGTACTCAGGGTGCTGGGTGCTCAGTACTCAGGGTGCTGGGTGCTCAGTGCTCGGGGTGCTATGTGCTCAGTGCTCGCGGTGCTGGGTGCTCAGTGCTCGGGGTGCTCGGTGCTCAGTACTCAGGGTGCTGGGTGCTCAGTGCTCGAGGTGCTCAGTACTCAGGGTGCTGTGTGTTCAGTGCTCAGGGTGCTGGGTGCTCAGTACTCAGGGTTCTCGGTGCTTAGTACTCAGGTTGCTGGGTGCTCAGTACTCCGGGTGCTGGGTGCTCAGTGCTAAAGGTGTTGGGTGCTCAGTACTCAGGGTGCTCATTGCTCAGGGTGCAGGGTGCTCAGTACTCAGGGTGCTGGGTGCTCAGTACTCAGGGTGCACGGTGCTCGGGGCGCTGGGTGCTCAGTGCTCAGGGTGCTCGGAGCTCAGTACTCAGGGTGCTGGGTGCTCAGTGCTCAGGGTGCTCAGTGCTCAGTACTCAGGGTGCTGGGTGCTCAGTGCTCGGGGTGCTCGGTGCTCAGTACGTTGGGTGCTCACTACTCAGGGTGCTGGGTGCTCAGTGCTCAGGGTGCTGGGTGCTCAGTGCTCAGGGTGCTGGGTGCTCAGTGCTCAGGGTGCTGGGTGATCAGGGTGCTGGGTGCTCAGTGCTCAGGGTGCTGGGTGCTCAGTGCTCAGGGTGCTCGGTGCTCAGTACTCAGGGTGCTGGGTGCTCAGTGCTCGGGGTGCTGGGTGCTCAGTGCTCAGGGTGCTGGGTGCTCAGTACTCAGGGTGCTGGGTGCTCAGTACTCGGAGTGCTGGGTGCTCAGTACTCAGGGTGCTGGGTGCTCAGTACTCAGGGTGCTGTGTGCTCAGTACTCGGGTGCTGGGTGCTCAGTGCTCAGGGTGCTGGGTGCTCAGTGCTCGGGGTGCTGGGTGCTCAGTGCTCAGTACTCAGGGTGCTGGGTGCTCAGTGCTCGGGGTGCTGGGTGCTCAGTGCTCAGTACTCAGGGTGCTGGGTGCTCAGTGCTCAGGTTCCTGGGTGCTCAGTGCTCAGGGTGCTGGGTGCTCAGTGCTCAGGGTGCTGGGTGCTCAGTACTCGGGGTGCTCGGTGCTCAGTGCTCAGGGTGCTGAGTGCTCAGTACTCAGGGTGCTGGGTACTCAGTTCTCAGGGTGCTCGGTGCTCAGTACTCGGGGTGCTGGGTGCTCATTCTCGGGGTGCTGGGCGCTCAGTGTTCGGGGTGCTGGGTGCTCAGTACTCAGGGTGCTGGGTGCTTAGTGCTCAGGGTGCTTGATGCTCATTGCTCAGTGTGCTGGGTGCTCAGTACTCAGGGTGCTGGGAGCTCAGTGCTCAGGGTGATCGGTGCTCAGTACTCAGAGTGCTCAGTACTCATGGTGCTGGGTGCTCAGTGCTCGGGGTGCTGGGTGCTCAGTACTGAGGGTGCTTTGGGTTCTGGGTGCTCAGTGCTCAGGGTGCTGGGTGCTCAGTACTCAGGGTGCTGGTTGCTCAGTACTCAGGGTGTTCAGTGCTCAGTACTCAGGGTGCTCAGTGCTCAGTACTCAGGGTGCTCAGTGCTCAGGGTGCTGGGTGCTCAGTCCTCAGGGTGCTGGGTGCTCAGTGCTCAGGGTGCTCGGTGCTCAGTGCTCAGGGTGCTGGGTGCTCAGTACTCAGGGTGCTGGGTGCTCAGTGCTCGGGGTGCTGGGTGCTCAGTACTCAGGGTGCTGGGTGCTCAGTACTCAGGGTGCAGGGTGCTCAGTGCTCAGGGCGCTGGGTGATCAGTGCTCAGGGTGCTGGGTGCTCAGTGCTCAGGGTGCTGGGTGCTCAGTGCTCGGGGTGCTGGGTGCTCAGTACTCAGGGTGCTGGGTGCTCAGTGCTTGGGGTGCTCGGTGCTCAGTACGTTGGGTGCTCACTACTCAGGGTGCTTTGTGCTCAGTGCTCAGGGTGCTGGGTGCTCAGTGCTCAGGGTGCTCGGTGCTCATTGCTCAGGGTCCTGGGTGCTCAGTGCTCAGGGTGCTGGTTGCTCAGTACTCAGGGTGCTCAGTGCTCAGTACTCAGGGTGCTCAGTGCTCAGTACTCAGGGTGCTCAGTGCTCAGGGTGCTGGGTGCTCAGTCCTCAGGGGGCTGGGTGCTCAGTGCTCAGGGTGCTCGGTGCTCAGTACTCAGGGTGCTGGGTGCTCAGTGCTCAGGGTGCTGGGTGCTCAGTGCTCAGGGTGCTGGGTGCTCAGTGCTCAGGGTGCTGGGTGCTCAGTACTCAGGGAGCTGGGTGCTCAGTGCTCGGGGTGCTGGGTGCTCAGTGCTCGGGGTGCTGGGTGCTCAGTGCTCAGGGTGCTGGGTGCTCAGTGCTCAGGGTGCTGGGTGCTCAGTACTCAGGGAGCTGGGTGCTCAGTGCTCGGGGTGCTGGGTGCTCAGTGCTCGGGGTGCTGGGTGCTCAGTACTCAGGGTGCTGGGAGCTCAGTACTCAGGGTGCTGGGTGCTCAGTACTCAGGGTGCTGAGTGCTCAGTACTCAGGGTGCTGGGTGCTCCAGTGCTTGGGGTGCTGGGTGCTTTGTACTCAGGGTGCTCAGTAGACAGGGTGCTGGGTGCTCAGTGCTCGGGGTGCTGGGTGCTCAGTACTGAGGGTGCTGGGTGCTCAGTGCTTTGGGTTCTGGGTGCTCAGTGCTCAGGATGATCGGTGCTCAGTACTCAGGGTGCTGGGTGCTCAGTGTTCTGGGTGCTGGGTGCTCAGTCCTCAGGGTGCTCAGTGCTCAGGGTGCTGGGTGCTCAGTGCTCGGGGTGCTCGGTACTCAGTACTCAGGGTGCTGAGTGCTCAGTACTCAGGGTGCTGGGTGCTCAGTACTCAGGGTGCTGGGTGCTCAGTGCTCAGGGTGCTGGGTGATCAGTGCTCAGGGTGCTGGGTGCTCAGTGCTCAGGGTGCTGGGTGCCCAGTGCTCGGTGTGCTGGGTGCTCAGTACTCAGGGTGCTGGGTGCTCAGTGCTCGGGGTGCTCGGTGCTCAGTACGTTGGGTGCTCACTACTCAGGGTGCTGGGTGCTCAGTGCTCAGGGTGCTGGGAGCTCAGTGCTCAGGGTGCTCGGTGCTCAGTGCTCAGGGTGCTGGGTGCTCAGTACTCAGGGTGCTGGTTGCTCAATACTCAGGGTGCTCAGTGCTCAGTACTCAGGGTGCTCAGTGCTCTTTACTCAGGATGCTCAGTGCTCAGGGTA